>NC_073696.1:66508729-66701229 GCF_029784165.1 Wyeomyia smithii
AACCGGTTCCGAAGATATGTTCCGGTTATAAAATGGTCATGACCTATTCAGAACCGTACCATACCCCTAATTACTCGGGCGATCGTATCATCAAGCGTCTAGATCATCACAGGTTGTGTGCGGCGCTGACCTAGATACTCTTAGATTATTGAACCAATACCCATAAAGCGACACCTTTAACGACTTAACATCCCAAAATAGCCCACTGGAGGCAATATCTACTGTTTAGGGCAGCGGCTCTCAACCTTTTTTTGACCGCGTACCCCTTGGCGACATTTTTCATATCGATTGTACCCCCTGGCTTGGATTGTTCTCGCGTACAACAGAAAAAAATTGTGTTGCTTAAATCGAACGGAGTCTGTTTATATAAAAATTTTCGTAAAAAATTGTATGCAGTATTAGTATTTGAGGCCGGGGAAGGTTATTGGTAATATTCGAGACCACTTCCTTCTTCAGAAACACGAATTTTTGAATAACTTGAGAACTAATCAAGCAAATTGAACCAAATTTGGCATGTGAGGGTTTTTCGGAGAAGTAAATGCTTCTGTAGTGGTTAAAAACTTCTCCTTTTCTTTAAGATCACGTTCAACCACGTTTTAGTCGTTTGAGACTTTTCTTTATCTCATTGCGAAATGTAACAGGATTTTTGGTACGAGGAATGTTTCTAAGATGGTTTGACAAATCTCCCTCCTCTAAGATGACGAGCTGTCAAATAAACAAAACACAAATTCTTGCAAAACTCGAGAATCCAGTTGGATTGAAATGTGAGGATTTGAAGGGTAGCCGTTCTACCGAAAAAACAGTAAAAATTAAAGCCATTTTACCGGTAAAAACAGAACGGAAATTCCAAGTCACCATTCCACACATTCCATTCTCATAAGCGTGGGCAAGGTGGAGTCAATTTGTACTCTGTTAACATAAAAACGTTTTCCACGATAACTGTGACCTTTAAAATTTTTTTAGTATGAGGCGTATTTTTTCGACGTTCTTGTCATTTGAGACTTTTCTGTATCTCATTGGCGTAATAGAGATGGGAAGGAGATGAGCAACTTTTAATGATTTCAAAACCGCGGAACCGATAATTATTGAATACGACATGGAGAAGCTATAGTAGCTGATGTATTTCAACGACGCAACGGAAGGAGGAGTTCTCTCGCCCTTGTTATGGTCACTAGTTGTCGACGCACTTCTCAAGAAGCTTTCACAGCTTGGTTACGAAGTCATTGGATACGCTGCACGCAACTCTGTCGAGCCGAATGCAAGCGGCTCTGAATGCCACCATGTTATGGTGTCTACAGGAGGGTCTAAACATAAACCTTTCAAAAACAGTCCTAATTTCATTCAGTAGACGGTGGAAGATCTCCATCACTCCTCAAACACTGAATGAAGTTAGACTGAGCTTCAGCAATGAAGTCAAATACTTCGAAATTATTCTGGATAAGAGACTGAACTGGTCTGCACAACTGGATCATGCCGCTAAGAAAGCGACCTCGGCGATCTGGGCCCGCAGAACTCTGTTCGGTAAGACCTGGGGACTGAAACCAGACTTGGCACTCTGGTCTTACAAGACCATTGCCCGACCAAGAATCAGCTATGCTGCCCTTGTGTGGTGGCCTAAGGTAAACGAAGTGACTGCTCAAGCAAAACTCAAATAAGTTCAACTATTTGCATGTCTTTCGGTTACCAGCGCTATGCGAACAACTCCAGCTGCAGTCATGGAAGCTCTACCTACTGCCTCTACATCTTCATGTGAAAAAGGAAGCAGAGCTTGGCGCTCTAAGGTTGCAAAGGAGGAAAACTATACTTGAACTATACTAACTCCGCTATTAACCACAGTCTCCGACTGGATGGACGTTAGGACCAATATGGATATTCCGTATAGATCGATGGAAACAAACCGCTTTATGTGGAACAATGGAGGGCCTAATCTTCCACCTGGCATCGTCAGTTTTTATACGGATGGCTCGAAAATGGGATCTCCAACGAGATCTGGTATATAAGGACCCGGAGGTATATGCCATATATATCTGCGCAAAAATATGTCTGAAACACAACTACAGACATGCGAAAATCGGTATATTCTCGGACAGTCAAGCAGCACTACTAGCACTCAAGTCCGTCGAATGCGCTTTCAAACTTGTTTGTGAATGCATTGAAACTCTACGGGAATTTTCCCGGCAGAACTCAGTTTTTCTGATTTGGGTGCCCGGACATTGCGGAGTCGAGGGTAATGAATACGCTGACTACCTAGCAAGACAGGGATTAGCTCAGCGGTTTATTGGCCCCGAGCCGTTTCTGGAGAGTCCAATTCCGCTATCAAAAGCGAACTACTAACTTGGGAAAGGCTAGAAATAGCATCCCAATGGCAACAGGTACAGGGTTGTTGACAAGCTAAACAGTTTATCTATCCGAACCCTGGAACCACCAGAAAGTTACTTAGTCTAAATCGAAGTGAACTACGGATAATCACGGGACTTCTTACCGGACACTGTCCCGCTTATTATCATTTGAAGAAAATCGATGTAGTGTTGAACGAGACCTGCCGATTCTGCAAATCTAAACCAGAGAGTTTGGAGCAGTTGCTTTGCTCTTGCGGAGCTTTTGCTTCCTCTAGGTACAACTTTATAGGAAGTTACCTTTTGACTCAAAGTATGGAGCTCTAAATAAAGTTTCATCAACTTTGTTGTACCTAATTGGGGTACAGGTTTACAACAAAACAGTTTTATTCCATCAATGAGTACGAGCAATCCATAACCTGTTCACAGCAATCGGGGCCCGCAATAAAAGACAACCTTTAGGCATACAAATTGAAAAAAAAAATTAACGACTTTGAATTTCATTTATTTCATTAGTGTGGCAAGTAGGCAAATTCGTTATTTGTATATTCCCAAACATCTAACTTGATCACCGTGCCCAAAAAAAAATAAAAAAATAAAAAAAAAGTATATTATTCAATAACAATAAAATTCATCTCAATTGTTTTTGGAACCACCCTAGTAGAAAGTAAATGAACCACCCTAATGAAAATCAAGTTTGAGATACCTACTGAACATCAAAATATTTTAATGTTTGGAACGAGTTGCGAAACTAAACAGAAAACAGCGTATTTCAAGTTTTTCGGAAAGACAAAATTATTGTGTACAACTTTACTGAAGATGTCACCGTTTTGACTTTAAAATATATTTGTAATCATCAATACCTTCCCAAAATAGCGTTTTTAAATAGCTTCTCAAGAATGAGTCGTGTTCCAAACATTTAAACCAATAGCACAAAATGACATCCTTTACCCATAAAAACATCTATGTAAAGTTTTTAGCCAAATCAAAAATGGTTGATTATATTGGTTGGCTGTTTTTCTGTGGAATGGCACTGTTACCTTAAAACTTTTTTTGAAAAGAGTCTCTAAAGTCGATTGATGATACTATTTTGGTTTTCAGGAAAACTAAACAGATGTGCTCGGATTTCGCAGTGGTATCACAGTAAAGAAAATTTTCGAGTTTTGTAACAAAATGTTTATTCTAAAATAAAAATCTAAATGAAATAAGTCGAATTCTTGAAAATCAAAAAAAAAACGTCTTTCGGTAATATGAATGGAACCTTTCTTATTCGGTAATATGAATGGAACCTTTCTTATTCGGTAATATGAAAAGAACCAAAATCCACCCTTAAATTGGTCAAGACAAAAAAAATTACTGTCGCCACTAAAATCATCCAAATCGGTTGAATCTCTTGCAAGAATACACGGCAACTGTTTACCTATGACATAGTAACAGAGTCACTTCGCAATCTGGAACAAGTTAACCATTCATGAAAACCAAAATCTAGGTGACAAAAAAAGCAAATTTTACAACACTGTTGTATTCAGTTTTACAGCAAGTCTACCCATCTTCTGAATCATGAATGAAACTTACATTCACTAAAATGCACAACGGCGAATATGCACACATACTTCACATTGCCTTCGCACCCTCCGTCCGGGACAAGTTTAATTGTAAGTTCAGAAGTCAACTAAGTTAATGCATCTTTCAATTGAACTAACATCAAAAGATATTTGTTACGCAAATCATAACTTCATGCGCCACAAACCAGTACGAAGTGTACAAGCGAAAATGTTGCCATCGTACTGCAAGCGACGATGTACAGTTTGTGCGTGCATCTTGTGAATAATCTCTTTATTATTTATTTCAATTAAACACAATTATGCTGCCCGTAAAGCATAAGACGTTCTCTCCTGCTACATTTTGAATGGACCTCATGTCTCTGTCATGTTGGCTCGTAAAGTGCATGTGATGTAATTTAATTGAACCGGAACGGATTAATTAACAGTCCACTGGTCAGTAGTGCATCTGTTGTTTCGTGGCACTAAAGCAGAAGAAAGCGATTTCATTCATAAAGTGATGAGAACGAAAATCGATTCACTTTTTCCCTGAAGGTGGTGGATTTGACCAGACGATGGCTGTGGGAACCGAATTGCGACCCAAACATAGAATTTTTTTTGATTTAAGGTCCGGTAGTGTGTCACCTGCAAATGAGCAGCTCCTGGATTAGAGCTGTTGATCCGATTCACAGTGTTGGTTGTTTGTTTTCGAAATTGATTTTCGGTTCCTGGCCAATTCATTCAGACCGGAAGAGTACCGGTGCCAACCGACCTGACCTGAGAAAAGTTTCACAATGCAAACGAAATGAATAAAAACATGCTAATGCTGTTGGCACGGCTTTGTTGTTGCAAATATAATGCCGAAACATGGAAAATCTTTAGCAGAGCATAGTGACTGCGTTTGCTTACTTTGTACATATGGGGTATTTATTTTATGAAATTGAATCAAAATATCAATAATCAGCACACGGTCGAACGTTGTTTTGATACCGTTCGCAGGTGTTGCACTGAGTATAATTCTATTCATATATTTCGTACGTCATTCTATTCACCTGGTGCTGTTGGTTTTTTCTTGATATAATTTGAAGGAGGTGGGAAAAGATTCGCAAATTGCTTTTTTCTGAGTATTCAATATTTGGAAGCAAAAGAAATAGGTAGCATCGTAGCCGTATTTAAAATTTTAGGGGAAACGTGAACGTGTAAATCCAAATAAATTTGAAGAACTTCATAATAAGCTGGCAAATGCAAAAAACTGGTTTCACTACGGCACTGCACTGTATGTTCAAATAGTTAAAATAAATATTCCCAATGTGTTTTATGTCAATTTAGAAAAAATCCTTTTGGAACACGGTCTCAAATTCATTTCTTTTTATTGCAGCGAGAACCACCGAAATTATTGCATCACCACATAGGCACGTTTCAGATTGCACATTAAAATTGAATTTCGGGTAAAGTAAACATGCTTCGCCTCCTATAGTCGAATTTCAAAGGACACGCTAAAGCGACGAAAGGATTTCTGCTAGCTCTGACGACGTGCAGGTTACTTTCTCTCTGAAATACGATCTGCGAGTGGATTTGCTGTACCTACTGAATAGAACAGTAGGTTCAGCCTGTTAAGAATGTTCAAAAATAAATCTTAAAAAGATTCATCAGGCACCCAGATCTTGCAACACTGCACCCTCAACTTAACAGTTTAATTGAACATTTAGACGCCCTTTTTACGGTTTGAGGGGTTACTGTCACATTAGAATAAACGTTCATGATTGACACTCTCATACGATTATAAACCATCCTTTGTGGACTAACTAACATGCGTGTGTCCTTGGCGGTTTCAATAGTATAGTTGTGATGCCAATCTATCGCTCAGGCCATTATCGCATGTCGTGTATTCTTATTTGTAGCAATTTCATCGTCCTGCGGAAGTGAGCCACGAGCCGCGCCGAGATCATGATCAATCTTCTTCCTGCATCTCACACGCGTTAGCATCCGTTTTATGGCATAACGTGCCGCGCCAGGTTCGCTGCTTCGCTCTCCCGCTTCGGCCTTGTTGTCAAACATGGCGATAAGCACGTGCGCGTACTTGGCAGTTGTTATCATCCGGGGAGAAACAACGGCCAAGTTTGCATAAAACTATAGCGGATTCTGGTGAGGATTTCGGATTGTTTGTGCCGAAGGGAAAAAACGGCTTCGAGTAGCAAAATATTGCTCTCGTGCTGAGCTGAAGCGTGCGGATGGACGTTGTTTTTTTCTGTCTATTGGGAGGTATCCGACAACAACCGCACTGTCAACATTTTTTTGAACCGGATTAGGGTGACTGTTTTTTGTATCTATTTGCACAACAAGTAACACTCTTTAAAACAAATAGTTTACCGTTGGTTTTCTCTGTCTGCAATTTCACGTTACTTGCATCAGTGTCAATAAAATATGTTGCAACAATAACTAATGGCTATTTCGGTTGCAGACGGTGTTATTGTCTACGAGTCGTTCATATAAAACAGCTCACGAATATGAACTATGGCTTCTAGAGCACAGGAACAGACGTTTACCGAAACATCACGATTGATTGGAATACACATGTTAAACATTATGTCAAAATTTTTGCGATCAATTATGTAAAAACACAAAATTGTTGCTCATCTAATTATTAATAGAGAATTCAACTAATGAGAAATTTTTATTAAACAGTCAAAGGTTCATTATCAGTTAAAAGCATTTGAAAATCAGTGAAGAACAAAAACCGATTGGAAGCACCCTACCGCCGCGAGAGGAAGTATACGTATTACCCAAAACGTTTGCGGAAAATCATTGATTAAGTCATTCTCGCCACTCGTTAAAACACTGTGCTTCAAAGCATATACATAAATAGAGCTAGATAGGCATTCAATGATCGTTTATTGCACCGAAAACAAGTTATGAATACAAATGGGACACGTGCCGTTCGGCCGATCGGTGTGAAACGTGCGCGATAGCGCAGATTTGCCGTTGCGTCTGCTCTCCGGGTGGAAAAGGGGTTCGCTAAACTGCCTAAACTGGTTAACCAGGAGGAGAACCCCTTTCTTTTGCTCACGGCCGTTCGGTGCTCTGTTGGCCGCCTAGTTCGATTGTTGGTAAATTCGTAACAGAAACAAAAATAATGATGCGTTATGCGTTATTAGTGCCGGCGTGGTGACGGTGACGATAAAGGATGCTTACCGCTGGGCCATGAGGGGGTGGAACTCGTTCACGTTGACAGAGTTTGATAGGGGGAGAAACTTGGTGGTTTGATCCAGCCCGTCCATGTGAACTGGTCTAGGTTGCTCGTTTGCCTCACTTTACTCTCTAACGGACGCATGTGATAGCGTACTTTCGACATCATTAAAAGTAACAAAACAGAACGTATCAGAATACGTCGTTGTGGCGTTGTGGATGACAACGGCGGACCGAACGCTTGGATGCTGTGGCCGTAAATCCGAAGGGATCATCAGCTGTGTGTCTGGATGGACTCCTGCTGCGAACTACCCGAAGAAGGGTGTGTTGTGTTGCTTTTCGAATCATTAAAATAATCACGTTTGATTAGGAAGTGACGTTCTCTATTGTGCGAAAATTGATCAACGAGTGACGATGGGATGCGATTTCGAGTACAAAAGATTTACCAAGAACGGATGCACCCAACCAGCAGAGATCAAATGGTTTCCTTCCGCTGCTTATGTGCGACCTTACCCTTTTCACTAACTGTCAACGAGTCTCAATTAATAGCTAAGTGGTCGAGTCAACGTTGCTAAAAGAAATCGCAATTGCATTCCAAGACGCAATAAGACTACGAACTGAAGTAAACATCGAACAGCACTTGAAGCGATGAAGCAAGCAAACAGTCACCGTTAATGGTGTGAGCAATCAAATTTATTCCATTATTTCAATTACGTCCAATTAAGTGGTCTACAATATTTAAGGTTAAATATTGTGACTCTTTACACTCATAGGTCGGCACAAATTGATTAGATGATTTTCTTACGGAGCTCGCCAGAGCTCGCTCGCGCCATTTCGAAGAACTACGAATGGCATCTGAGCGGATGTCGTTTGTTAAGAACCAGCTGACGTGGTTTCACATTCGCTTCGATAACGAACAGACAGTGCTAGAGCAGAGTGTCATGAATGAACAACAACAACAAAATGATTCAAAGTGCTACGATTCTCTGCCTGCAATGATTAGTTCGGTTGTGGGTGATTAACACTTCAACTTTTGAGTCAAATTATTTTAACTTCACGTAGTTTTTTTGAAATAGCACCAAACGAAAGGCAATACAATTTTAATTAAATGGTTAATTTCATGCCAACTCGTCTTATCTGCAGCGTCAAATCTATTCGAAACTAGCTGACCCGGAAAACTTCATCCCGCCAATTTTTTTTTTTATTTTAATAATTTTGAACATTCCAAATTCATTAATTCCTATTTATATTGGATACGACCAAAGTCAAAAGACAAATCGTTTGAAATTATTGGTTTTATCGGAATGAAAACATCCTCGTTTTTGGCTTCTGTACATCACCTCGATTCTGGAAATGTCCACATTGAATAGTATTCGGTCACTTTCGGTTGTTTCCCAAAAACCGGAAGTCGCTTTCTAAGAATTCAAAATGATACCTGGAGTCGATTATGGGCTTCTGTGCATCATCACGATTACGGAAATTTCCATGTTGGGTGGTACTTGGTTACTTTAAACTGTTTTCCAGAAACCGGGAGTCGTCATCTAGTCATTATGGTTCCGAAAATATTGATATTGGATGGTGTTTGGTCATTTTCGGTTGTTTTCCGAAACACCGGAAGTCGCCATCTTAAAATTAAAAATGGCGTCTGGGGATCTTGGCTCCTGTGCATCATCCCGTTTTAGGAAATTTTTCAAAAAAACTGGTTGAATTATTTGTTTGAAATGTTTGGGAGACCTCCCCCCCACTTTCAGAGTACGGAGAAGTGTCAAATAACCATAGCAATTTGTGTTTGATTTGTGTTAGAACCATCTCTTTCAGAAAAGAGAAGGGTGTCGAACCACCACGGAAATATTTTTTGCTCCAAAAAACCTCCACGTGCCCAATTTTGTTCCATTTACTTGATTAGTTCTAGAATTGTAATGAAAAATGTGTTTCATTTATATGGAAGCCCTCTCTTTTAGAAGGAGGAGGGTGCCGAGTCACCATGAAAATTTTTCTTGTTCCCAAAAAACTTAACATGCCAAATTTGGTTGTTTTTTGCTTGACTGGTTCTCGAGTTCTTCAAGATTTTATTTTCATGTGCATAGAAGCCTACCTTCCAGTAGAGGGAGGGTGTCGAACCACCATGCAAATATTTTTTGGCTTTAGAAACTTTTACACGGAAGAGGGAGGGGTGTCGAGCTACCATGGACATATTTGTTACCTTTAGAAACATTCTCATGCCAAACTTGGCTGTATATGCTTGATCAATTCTCAAGTTGTGTAAAAATTTGTATGATGATTTGATTTGTATGATACCCCTCCCTTACAGAAAAACCCCTCCTTTTTCGGACCACCATTGAAATATGTTTTGCCCTTAAAAACTTTTACGTGCTTAATTTGGTTCCATTAACTTGATTAGTTCTCGAGATGTACAGTATTTTGTGTTTCATTTGTACGGAGCCCCTCTAGAATAGGGAAGGTTCTCGAACTAACTTAGTAACCTTTTCCGGCCCTAAAACCCCTACATACAAAATTTTACACCAATCGGTTCAGTAGTTTCCAAGTCTATATGGATCAGACAGACAGTCAGACAGAGCTGCATTGTTATATGTTTAAATTTGTAGTCAGTCAAAGAGCTACATCTCTAATGATCAGAAGGGCTTCGTGCCTGGCAGATCCGATACCACGAATTTGTGGGCCTGGGCGTACCAGCATATGCATTACTGCAATGGAGAACAAAATTCAATGTCATCTACACAGATTTGGAGGCGGTTGTCGACAAAATCGATCACAATATACTGTTGGCGAAACTGACTCATCTTGGATCTCTTCGTGGCTGTTATCGTAGATAAGGACTTACCTGACTGACCGCTAACTCCGTGTTCAATTTAACTCCTGTCTATCTTCGAGCTGCTGCAATTAAACCGGAGCGCCCCAAGGCAGTAACTTAGGCCCGCTGTTGTTCACACTATTTTTAAACGACATTGCTTCGAAGTTGTGTTTGGATTGCAAACTCGTTTATGCCACTGATTTGATTTTTTTTTGCTATTTGCAAAACCAGCTCAATCTGTTTATGGATTGGTGCTCTCGCAACAAATTAATCGTTACAAAATGAATGATTAGGGAGTCGTACAGGATCCAATACTATCATCCAACAACCACTACATCTCGATAATTGCCAAGGGCATTCGACAACTTGGTTTCTCACTAGAGTTTCCAAAGGCTGATCTGATCCACGCTGCTTGAAATTTTGTATTGTGCGTTAGTGAGACCAATTTTTGAGACCACTTGTATTTTCTGAAACCCTATCGATACGTGATGGATCGATAGGGTTGAAGGCTGTCAGCGATGATTTATCCGGCTGGCCCTGCGTCACCTTCCTTAGCGAAATCCTCCAGTTCTCTCTGAACACTAGAACCGATGCAAACTTTTAAACATGGACACACTGTTCAATTGTTCATTTCAAAATTAATGGATTTTATGAAACAATTTGCTATTTCTGCAAAAAAAAAGCATTTATGTCAGATGAAGCAGCTGCGCATAATATAAACAGAAAAGAATTCGCAAGCTTATGTAAGTTTAAATCGTGATATATTTTAAAAGTTGCATACTTTTACTACTTCACATGGCAAATGACCTTGTGATGTATATTGGTGAAACTTTAAAACGGATGACAAAGAAGTTAAAAACAGTGGAAAAAAGACAATAAAGCCATAAAAATCAAAGCAGTTCAATAAATCATTGAAAGCAAGAAGTAGAAACGCCTTTTTTCCTGTAAGAGACTGAACCACTGCGACCATCGCACAGTGGTCCAATAAGGCAAAAAGTGGAACTTAATTCCATAGCGCCTTTCACCTTCATCCTAGCTTAATAGTGTCTTCGGAACAATTGTTTGTATAAATGATCCGCATAATCGCAAATTGAAAAGTTTACTATACTAAAAATAAAAAATTAACTTTTTTGTGTTAAGAGATATAAACATAGTGTATTCAGCAAAGTTGTAGAAGATTAAAAAATATGAAACTTTGTTGAACAAATGAAAATCCTATCTCCTTTCGGTACAAAGTTATAAAGTATATTACATGGAACTTACTTAAAAGTTAGTTTTTTGTACTTAACTTTTGCTAGTTGCATTTTACACGAAAGTGTTGTTCAGAGGAATTGTTAGGGCACACAAAACACATATTTTCGCCAAAGACTGTATATCTCCAGGACTTTTTCTTGCGAAGTTATATCATATTTTAGCTTATTTTTTCGATAACCTCAAGAAAAAGGGGCAGGTGAAATCTTGATGTCAATACCTTTCCTTGAAGTTAAGCTGAAGTGCTATAAACTCTATTAGGTTCCATTTGTCCCAACTCACCCATATCAGAGTACAGCGAGCATATGTTACAGTAGGTTTTCATATATGAAAAATTATAACTTTTTTGTGTTGCTGAACAAACAAAATTCCTATCTTCATTGGGTACAAAGTTACAGAGTATTCTCTATCAAAGTTATTAGAAGTTAGTTTTTTGCACTTAACTTTTGTTAGTTAAATTTTACAACGAAGAATAGAATAAAGATTAGGTGGATTGGGACGGATGGAACTTATAGCAGTTTTGAGCACTTGAGCTAAACTTAGAGAAAAAGTATTGACACCATGATTCTACTCGCCCCTTTTTACTTCATACGTCCTTAAAGTTATCGAAAAAATAAGCAAGAATATGCTATAACTTTGTAAGGAAAAGTTCTGGAGATGTGTGGCTTTCAACAAAAACGTGTCTTTTGCATGCCCAAATGCTTCTTTAGAACAACGGTTTCTTGTGAAATGTAACTTACAAAAGTTAAGTGCAAAAACTAACTTCTAAGTAACATTGATAGAAAATACTCTGTAACTCTGTACCCACAGGAGATAAGACTTTTGTTTGTACAGCAAAGTTTCATATTTTTGCACGTTATAAAACTTTGCCGCATAAACAATTCCTCTATCCCTTAACACAAAAAAGTTAGAATTTTTTACATATGAAAACCTACTGTAACATATGCTCGCCCTACTGTAGTATGGGTGAATTGGGACAAATGGAACCTAATAGAGTTTATAGTACTTCAGCTTAGCTACAAGGAAAGGTCTTGACATCGTGATTCCACATACCCCTTTTTAACCAATACGTTCTTGAAGTTATCGAAAAAATAAGCAAAAATATTATATAACTTTGTAAGGAAAAGTTCTGGATATATACGGTCTTTGGCAAAAATGTGTGTTTTGTGAGCCTTAACAATTCCCATGGGCGCAACTAGGGAAAATTTCTGGGGGGGGGCTATTTTTCATACATTTCATTTGAAAAAATAGAAAACAGAGCAGCGTCTATTTAAAAACGCATAAAATAGTGTCGTTCAACAACTACACCATCCTCCATGCCTACTGCCCTCACGAAGGACGTCCCGTTATAGAGAAAGAAATGTTCTACGCACAGCTGGAGAAACTCTACGACAGCTGCTCGCGTAGAGACATCAAGATCGTCATTGGGGACATGAACGCTCAGGTCGGTAGGGAAGACATATATAAGTGATTAGCCTGCACAGCCTGCAAACCGTGACGAACGACAACAGCCAGGGATGCGTCAACTTCGCAGCTTCCCGCAGACTGGCAGTCCGAAGAACCTGCTTTCCCCAAGAAGACATCCATTAAACCACCTGGAGATCACCTGGCCAACGTACAACAAACCAAATTGACCATGTTCTCATCGACGGCTCTTTTTTCTCTGACATACAAACGTACGCACCAATTGTGGTGGGGGTATTGGCATGACCACTTCGATCGAGTCTAGTGCGACGAAGTAAAAAGTTGACGATGTACCTGATACGACCGGTAGTTCTCTACGGAATCGATACATCAACGCTTCTGGCTTCAACGCTCTTGGAGTTTTCGAACAGAAGGTGCTGCGGACTATCTATTGTGGAGTACAGACGGACGACGGATAATGGCGACAGTGCATGAACCATGAGCTGCACGCGCTCATATTTTATATGGCCGTTTTTGAAACTATCGATCTTAATGAGCGCCGGGCTGAAAAAGTTTTCTTTTGACCTGTACAATAAGCCACGAAAATTTGAAGTTGATCGGAGTTTGTTTAATGGACCCACAAAACGCTTATATTTTAGAAATCGATTTACATGAAAATTGTACGGAGTTTTTTCTTTTTTTAACTTGTATCTCTCGATAAACGTATTCAAATACACTTGTATTTCTATAAAATCGTTATATTATCATCCTAATTTAAGTTTAAAATAATCTGAAACTTTTGGTGTTTGTAAGAAAGTTCGGATTTTGAATGAAGTGGGTATTTTTACGGTATGAATCAAAAACATGCAATGTAAACTATAGTTTGTTTTCATTATGTGTTGAAACACTGTGAGAATTTTTTATGAATTTAACACCATTTTCTGTGGCGTCGTTTATAGCGAATATTTTTTGACAAAAGTTTGCTTTCCTCATTATTTTTCTAATCGGCTGGGTCACGGTAGAAAAAATCAATATTTAGTTCAAAACTCGAGATAAAGCATGGGTTTTGTAAAAAACGAGATGGGATGGATTACATACTAGTAACTGTTCAGGATTTGCTTCTGAAAATTCGAAGTGGTGGCTCGAAATTGGCTGTTTTTGGCTTCAACATCGTTTCACCTTAATGACCATTCGCTTTCAATCGCCTGATCATTTTTCGTTTAATTTCAAGCAAGATATCAAGCCAATCCAACTTATTCTGCGCTTAAATACCACAAGATTCTCCATTTTTTCAGTTACAGCGTCTAAAACGACTATCAATTTCGATATATGCGAAAGAATCACGTAGAAAATTCATTACTTGAATCATACAATGGATAGCGAAAAACACCTGAATGTAAAGTTTGACGATAAAAAGGGACATGTCTCGGATGCAATTTATGGTTAATGATCAGAGCAATTTTTTTCACAGGCAATATATTTTTTTTATACCATGAATCTTGTGTGTAATAAGTGAACAAGGGTCGCTTTACAACCAAGAAATGTAAATGATAGCTTCAAGAGCACTTCATAATCGCCGCGAATTGATTGTATAAAATTTCTTGATTCGATTGCAATCATCATCGAACCATTTCGAGCGATCTTTTGGATCATTGAAGCTGTGAATGATTTCGTTTGATGCTCTTGTGAAATGGTTGAAGAAAGGTGTTTAAGGTCCGATGCTTTTGCCATGTAATATATTTTGCATAAAAGTTCATATATATGAAGAGGACGAGTAATATTGGTTAGTTTTCGAAACTTTTCCGAAATATTCCAATCCACTGGCGTATTATGAACTTCTTGGGCAATATTTTTGCCAGAGCTTGAATCGATTTTAAGCGCGCCTAAGAACTCAGCTGTTCCATCGTAACTCATAAGAATTGCAATTCGATCAACATGAGATCTACCGACTTTATTTGAAAAAAAAAATCACCGTCCTAGTGGATTAAGATAACGAGACCTAAACTGTTTCATAGGAAAAAATAATAATAATAATACTAAAACTAACATTAAATCCATACAAAAAGCTCTTAATAACTTTATTAATTTTGCTTCACCAATCCGGTTGTGACGGTTCGCTAGGGATATAATCACTCAATGGCAGCTTCAAATCCTCTAACGAATACAAGAGGTCATTCATTTATTACGTAACGTACTCAGAAGAAGGGAATATTCAATGAAGAGTTCCATTGTGCGAGGCCCCCAAAAAAATTGTGGCAAAATCGTGTTATTCAGGGTTGAAAGGTATTCAAAATTGCTAAAATTGGGCGTTACGTAACATGTGAATGTCCCTAAAGATATGGTTTTATGATTAAAGAGTATTTCGACGCAAAATGTACAACTACTTTAAGAAACTAAGGCAAAAAACAGCAATTCTTATGAGAATCTATTTTTTTTAATGAAAGCGTTTTGTGGGTCCATTAAATGAACTCGGATCAACTTCAAATTTTCATGGCTTATTTTTGGATTAAAAAGGAAACTTTTTCCGCCGGGCGCTCATCGAAAACGCATGATGTTACAAAAAAGGCCACTCTATTGCACACCTGGTGAAAGTCAATAGGTTGCGGTGGGTCGGTCGCGTCGTAAGGATGCCGAACGATGATCCTGTGAAATCACTTCTCTTCAGCAACCCCGTTCAGGACTAGGGGGCGCAGCGTGCACGATGGCTCGACCAGATCGAAAGAGACTTGCGGGTGATGAGACGTCTGGGGAACTGGCGAAACACAGCCCAAACCCGAGCAGCATGGCAACAACTCCTCGATACAGCACGAGCCACCACGGCTCTCGTCTTACTGGTAAGGTAAGTAAGAGAGCTAGGTTTGAGAATCGATCCTGGGCACTGTACTAGTTCTCAGCCAATGAATGATGACATCTCAATTTGTGTTGATTTTGATGCAATGATAAGAAGAATGGAATGTATTTATATTGACTACAATTATTCTCTGGGTAGTTCTAGGGGGGCTTAAAACTTGCTAGGGAGGGCTTAGGAATCCTTTCCCGAGGATACGCAGTCTGCGTTATATTAATACTCGGCATTCGCAGAGTAGATGTTCCGAAGTTTCGTTCCTAAGTATGCAGAAACGGCACCTGTCATCATCGAGTTTGCCTATCGTCTTGAGGTGATACTTGCCCGGTCAGTGACCAGCTACAATCCAGTTATCGTTCTTGGGTCTTTTTTGTTCAGCTTGAGTAACTCGACGGTTTTCTCACATTTTGGGTTTATTTTTTTTTTTTGATTGTCGTAAGCCAGTTACAGCATCCCAATTTTATCTAATGGCCATCCTCTCCAACTCATCAAGTTCTGTTCTTAAATCCCTGGATGCCACAAAAAGGTCCTGGATCTATCAAATTTTCAGAAAAGGCTAGTCTTGCTAGTAAATTAGCTTTTTTATTGCCTTCAACTTCGCAGTGTCCGGGTATCCAGCATAAAAGAACATGGTTTCTTTGTGCCAGCTACCGTAACGAAAGAATGCATTTCCAGACTAGTTTAGACTTGCAGACAAGTGCTTCAAGCGCTTTGAGTGCTGCCCGACTGCCTGAGAGAATACAGATATTTGCATGCCGGTAATTCCTCTTTAGACAGACGTATGCACATTCAATAATTGCATATATTTCAGCTTGGAAAACTGTTGGCCAGGGTCCCATTAAAAATACTCATTTATTCCTGGCCCGGTGATACCAGCCCCTATAGCTTCATTTTAGAATCGTCGGTGTAGAAAATTATTGAGCCTTATCGAACTACTCCTCCATTTTTCCTAGTTTCCCGTTATGTCTCAATGATTTGATAAGATATGTCGAAGTTTGGCTTATTTTCTAGCCAGTCTTAATTTTTCATTATGAGTTCGTTTATTCAAAAGTCTTTCAGTATTTTAATATGTCCTCTTAGATTCTACTTTGGGATGTTTTTTTGACTGGTCAGCCTTAGGGCGCACTTTACCGGCTCCAGCTGCACCGTGTGATTAAGAGGAGAGAAATGAAAAATTGTTTCCAAAGCTTTAGTCCGAGTACTTCTCATAGCAACGCATATTTATACACTAGCTAGCCTTTGTAGTTTGCTTAACTTCGTTCGAGCGGCCGTTCTGCTTGTTTTTGAACACCAGAACCTAGAAACTTAGCTTCGGTGGATGTGAAAAGACGATTACTTCAAAACCCCTTTCTGTCAGGCTTTTAAGAAGATCAAGAACATCAACAACTAATGACCAAAGCATTCATGAGTGAATCCTCCCCTTGGGGGCATCCTTTGGTTGCTATCTCTTCTGGTATGTGCCACCTATTTGGGCTGTGATTTTCCGATTTTTAAGCAAAGCATGATATCAATCATCAATGCCGTGCTTACTCATAGTTTTCCACATTGAATGATGAGAGACATTATCAAATGCTCTTCCGATGTCGACAAATGTGACCGATGCAATGTCTTTTCCTTCAATAGTCTTTTCGATTTCGCCAACCAACGCTTATGCAACGCATCTATAGTGGATTTGTTGCTTTGATGAGTAAAATGATTTTTGATGATCAGTCAGTTTTTCCATATTTTTTGACAGTGTGGATGTTAAACTGATTGGTGGACTGATTTCGGAAACGTTTTATCTCGCTTTCCAATCTTTGGTATAAATATAACTTTAGTTTGCTTCCAACTTGTAGTTATATAAGAGAACATACTTAAATGACGTAGCATTTTTTCATGATTTTCAAACCCTCCTCCTCCCTCGTAGCATTTGGTCACAAAACTTAAACCTCCCTGGAGAAAACGTAGCACTCGATTACCCCCCCTCCCTCTCCACCGGTTCTATGAAAAATGTAAAAAAACACGTTTTTACGTAAATTTAAAAATCCAAGCGATGGTTGTGTGGCAGAGCTTTCAGAAGATTTCAGAATGCCAGAGATAAAAAGCTGCAAAACTTTGCGCAATGTTCCAGTGTAATTTTAGTATACATTTTTCCTGTAAAAAAACGGTCTTTTAAAATAAATGCTTCGTCGATTTTAATCTAACCCCTCCCCCTTATAACAGTTTGTCACAAAACGATGATATCCCCAAGCAGCAACATTTGTTTCGATTATGAATTTTGTGCATCACAGCAACAAATTCTTATGCGAAACTAAGTTGCAGCTACATTTCAGTTTCTTATACAATGACAAAAAAAAAGCGCAGGAGGCGGAGCCAACTGCAACATTTTCGTTGTTTCAACACAAGTTACAAGAATGAAACAGTAATGTGTATGAACTTATGCGTGGAATTTGATAACAACATGGTAACTGCTGCACAGTCAAATTTTAGCAACAAGGATGTATCGTAGCAGCAACTTGAGGGGAATAGCAATTACATGGCGTTGTGGTAAATAAAAGATTTTCTGTATAGCGAATAAGGATTCAACTCCAGTTATCAATTTCTATTCAATTTTCACGTTTCTTCTAACGTCGTTTGCTGTAGAAACTCTTGCAAGTTTATGGCTCAGTCTTTATTTTGCTTCTCTAATTATGCTCATGCTCATTCTCAGTTTTTAATTTTGCTTCTTTAATTCATCAGCACTTCAGCCGAATTGTAAAAATGGTTTTTGGATGACTTCTAGTCCAAGTATCAGAGGCGCGATAAAATAAAAGGTCATTGGTTAGTCACCTGAGCAATGTTATTACTTTATTTAACATTTTAAACGTTATAAAGGTGTAATATTTCCCTCTCGTGTGTTGTGAAGATGATAATATTTGTAAGAAGCGCTGTAAAGAACCTGGGTGTGATGATAAACAGCAACATTCCCGTATGTGAAATGCTCGCCTTGCCTTGAAGACATTGACATCAGTATAAACCTCAGCAAAAAGTTACAACGCAGTACATAATCTCATCTCAGAAACAAATATAAGGCGAACGATCGACCAAAAAGTGCTGTTACATGACTTGAGAACGTGACAGCATCTTTTAGGAGTATTGTTGTGTGTTTGTTTTGTGTATCTCGCAAGCATCACGTTGGCAACTTATATGCTCCGCCCACTAGGTCTATCCAGTGAAGGTTAGGTTTTCAAATGCCGTTTCCACGTTTCAACAACAAATCCAACATCGCGAATTACGTTGTTGGTGTAAAGATTTTTGAAGCAGCGATGCAACTTTAGTTGTTGCTTGTATCTTTACAATTTCATCGTAGTAACAAATAATGTTCCTTGAAACCTCAAAACTTCATTAGTGCAACAAATGATTACAATTTATTGTTTAATCATGTTTCAATTGTTGCTTGGGTCCCCCCTCCCACATGATTGCTACGTAATTTAAGTATGGTCCCTAATTTAATGTTAAACTTGCGTGACAAATCTCGGTAATGAGAGGAATAATTAGCGGTTTACCCCTTCGGAACATTATTGGCAATATTCCATCCAGCTCCGGAGATTTAAAAGCCTGGAATTAATCAATTACCCATTCGTTCTTCGATTCACTGAATATGGTGCAGGCTTATTCCTGAACTTTTATCCTAGCGGTATTTCAATTAGATTCTGCACCTCGTCAGTGTTGATAGTGGATGTCTCCTGAAAGGCAGTCGCAGTGTTTTCGATTCGTTCACACATGTGCCTCCAACTGTTTCTTCTTGATTTTCTGATTTTCTTATTGCATTCTGTCAGGGATTTCTTATCAGTTCAGATGAGAACTGTTTTTAAAGATCCTTCTGTTGCTAGCTTGCTATAAAACAAGTTCCAGTCGGTTTTCCTGGCGCCCCTGTAGGTTTCCGGTTAGGTTTCGCCAACCACATAGTTCAAAAGTATATTCATGTGATCTGATAAGGATATTTCTTCAGAGACATGCCAATTAAACATTTTATTTGAAGTTTTTGGCTCGACAGGGTTAAGTCGAGGACTTCTTGTCGTATCGCGTTTATAAAAGTAGGCTTATAACCTCGGTTATTTATATCAATGTAGTAAGTTAGTATATATTCTAAGTGGCACCAACCTCTTTTGTTGTGCTTCCCCATACAGCGTGATGCCAAAAATGTCAAAAAGATCAAAAAAAAACTCGAATATCATAAATGACTATGCATGCCAAGAATTAAATACCAAATTTGTCTAAAAACGTCAAGAATGCCAAAAATGTCGGACATGTAAAAAATTTGAGAATATTATATCAATTATATCAATAATTTTTTTATATTGTGTTAGCTTCTGCAACCGAAGCTTTTTTAGAAATTTCAGTTCTATTTAAATTTTGCTCAACTTTAACTGTATGTTTATTCTGTACATATTACCGGTATCAAGTCACCACTCTATATTATGCTGAGTTAGCTTGAACATCATTTCAATTCCGGTTTTCGGTGATGCTTGTAAAACGTATAATAATGATGATGTTGTACTACCTTCACCGCTTTGTTTTGTGATTAGAATAAAATAATGAGTATCCGGGAGACAGAAAGAGAGAGCCAGCAGACTCTGGTACAAACTTTCTTAAGACAATGTTTTTGCTCTACCAAGCCGTTCATGGAGGTGGCCTGTTAAAATGATCTAACGAACATTTCAATTAGGTTGTAAAGGAAAACAGATTTCAAGCCATCTGAAAGCTGTTGAAAGACAGGTTTCAATAATTTGACAGCAATATAGCAAACTCGCAACCATTTATGTACCATAAATCAAACAAGCTATAAATTGTTCGACCGTATCATCGTTTGAAACCGCAAACAAATTTCGAGCGCTGAGTTTTCGGTTGTAAATGCTGTTTTGCGGATCTCTAAGGGTAATAAATCGAGCTTAGAGTCTGCCACTGCTTCGCCAAATCATCTCTAACCCCGGGCAATGGCGGCAACAGTAGTAGCAGTCGAAGAACAATATGCAAATGATTGCTGGCCTCCCCCGCAATACATTGTTCGGTAGCAGAATTGGCAATAATGCAGATAATTTAGCGTTAAATACTGAAAATATTTATGGAAATACCTCCCCCTTATTTGTGATTGGACATGTTTATTTGCCCGCTCGTGAGACGAAGTGGTGGCAAAACCAAGACTAGCCGGGCATTTCGACCGACCGATGGAACGTTGGAAGTTCGAAAAGGTTCGTAAAAATTTGTTTTCAATATTTTTAATCCTTTTTTCACCTCCCACCAAACTGAAGAAAAAGGAGAACAACCACAGCTATAAGCAGAAAACCAACCCCGAAATGAAGCTCAGCTTTGTAAAAATTACTACTAAAGGTCCTCGTGGGCCTAATAAAACCCTACAGAATTTGAATAATAAATTAGCAATTTACTTTGGTTTCGATTGGAGAGAAGAACTTAACCCTTTCGGTTTACTCCGGCCGGATTCTTTACACCAATAAAGCAATTTCTTCGAACTGTTGTTCAAGGTAAGCGAGTGGGGTCCGATGGATGAACGAAAATATTTGATTTTTATTGGGTCTTATCGCCTTGCAAAGGCTCTCTCCCGGTGACGTTAGCTTTACCGCAAGGATCAGGGCGGGCAAATCCATTCGAGACGCTCGACTCCGCTGCAAATAGCAAGTAATTGATGGATTGGGTCTGTCTTAGGCATCCCACGCTAGAGAGCAACAAAAAAAATAGAACCTCCCGGCTGGATTTTGCCTATATGAAAGGGTTAAAAGTGAGCCTTAACTCTTTCGTTTAATACTTTTATGATGGCTTCAATTACGAGCGAAAACAAGCATGATCGGCTCATCAGGATTCTGGTTAGGCTACAAGTTTGCTTTTATTGCAGCTTATTGGTCTGTTTTTGACCGAACGAGTTGGAAAAAGCTGTTCAGTGAATTGTACCTGGTTATCCTTCGCAGTCAGCCGTGTTAATAAATTGAACCATTTTGTTAGGTTTGAACAGTTTTCTAGAGTGTGCTTCTGGGAACAACATCAATATCCGTTAGGCTCAAAGGAAAAAGATTCAAGAACCGTAAGAGCAATTAAGTTGTGTCTCCAAAAACAGTTTTGGAAGAAAAAAAGACCGTTCACTTGTATTGCATGTTTTGGAAATATTTACGCTAGTTGCGAAACATTGAAAAATACTGTTAGGTTTCAACTTGGAAAGCGCCCAAAACTACCCCTAATGAAAGTGAAAACATAACGGTGAACTGTAAGCTTGTGAATATGGTACGCGATTGCTCCGTTTAAAAACAGAATCACACTGTTTTAGATTTGAGGTCAATTTATACAAAATTGCCTCTTATTTCTGATATGAAAAACTTTCAAAAGATATCTACAGTTCTAGTCGATTGTTTTATAGACAGAATTGTCATTTTTGACCATTTTGACATTTTTTCTTAAATTTTTAACATTGTTGAACTTTTTTTCATATATGTTCGACATTCTTCCTGGCACTAACAGTCTCGCCTTTATAGTTTTTTAACCTTTCCTGTCAATTTTGGTGGCCCTAGTGAAGGTAACTTTTTCAGAGACTTAAATGAGTTTTCCCATTAGCCAACGTAGAAGCGACGAACCCGGCGAGCAATTACTCTGCCGTTCTAAACAAAAGTTTATTTCTGTTCATTAAATTCGATATTTAATTAATATATTCCCTTATTTTTATGATTAACCATAATGTTGGTAAAAATAGATGGATAGTCAAACTTTCATACAAGTCGATTTACAACAGTAATTAATGTAAGATTCCCTCGGTTTAAGTGACATTAATGCTTTTTCTTTTTCGCTGCCCATTCAGCTGCAAACTTCAAACCTTCTCTTGAGAACTGCAGCCCTCGCCTTTCGGGGTTGCTTGCCCTTTTCTCTGGTGAAAAAGTATCTCACCGAGAACGCTATCAGAAATCAATAATCCATCTTTTTATTGGCAATCGATGAGAACAAAGTCCTTTTGAAGGTTTGCCGCACTTGGCTTGTCGTCGAGTAGGTACCAATCTCGTCTGCGGTGCTTGAGAAAAGTTTCCTCAGAAAACGGAATCAAGGACGGACAGGTAGAGCAACGCGCAGGACCAGCAGCGGATACACGGTGGTTTGCTGTACTGAGCGAAAACAAAAAGCAACACCAGACAGGGTAAAATGAAGATAAATCGAGCGTAGCTCCTTTAAGGATGATGCACATCCGTGGGTCGGAACATAATACAGCAATTTATGAGCTCTGATTGAGATGTTCTTCTGGATCGTCGGGTCTGAGACTGCAATATAATGAGCAGCCTTTCGCATTCGGTCAGCGGTTTCTGTTGAAGATGTGACCTAGGGTTCTCAGGTAATAACGGTGTGGATATATTTTCTGTTCGCGTGTGTGGAAACATGGAGAATACATTTTAAAGTGACCATAAACGTCAACATTGTTGTGATTTGTGTGCTGTTTTTCCCAGGGTGGTGGAGAAATGCGTTCAACAGCTGCTCTGGAGGTGAATTGAAAATGGTGTTAATTTTCACGGGTAATGAATCAAAGCAGCAGATTAGAAGCGTTGGGGGATTGAGGTTCAATTGAGTAAGAGAAATGAATATACTAATATAGGTACAAAACTCTCATCCTTCTGCTAATCGTATTCCAGGTGGAAATGAGTCAGCTTCCGTAATACGCTTCCAAAACAATTGGTGAACAAAAACGAACAAAAAGACTAATAAATAACACTCCACCGATTACCACCTACTAGGAACTTCGATCTCCCTCAGGATGAAATGCTCTCTGGCGACTTTCTCTACTCCACGCCAGTCGCCATTCCCAGCGGACTCACCAACACAACCGACATGTCTATCGAGCGAACGAGACCCCGAAAACACTTAACTTTGGAACGCTTCACTGCGTGCTCAAGTGACCATCTACTCCAGTGCAGTCCGAGCGCTGGGGTCGCAAAACGCAACTCTCCGGGGTGTATTTTGACATATTAATCTAAAGAATTTCAGTGATTTGTTTTCATCCATTCTTGGGTTCCACTTTGTAAGAAAATGCCGACATCGCGCAGAAAACAATAAAATAACATTACCAAGAGCCTCTGTATGCGTGCGTGTCCTTACGGCCGGCAGACTGGCAAAGCAAGTGACACGCACTAAAGGATCGGGGGACAAAAAAATCCGCAGGACAATTGGATCAAACGTACCGAACCACGCCTTCCGTTTGCTCTCTTTACGGTTTTTAGCCAAAAGAACAAAAATCGCAACAAGATAAATGTATATCGACGATGACAGCTTCGTAATGATGTTTTTGCGTCCTTCTTCTCCCCTCAGCAGTATGTGCTTCGACGATCCTCCGAAGGATATCGGGTTTTGGCGGCATCTTTCGGTTCCTTTGCCTGTTGCCGGTGTCCATTGTCCGTGTGTATCCTGGTAGTTCGGGTATTTATTTATTTTTATTGTGTGTGCAATGTGACGATGGCTCTATTAGGGCTGCGATAATAGAAAAACAACAACAGACCGTCGTCGTTGGCGGAAAGTTATATTTTTCCCGGATTTGATTCCTGGCATTCCCTGACAGAGCCGATGCCGACAAAGGTCACACGACGGCACAGCCAGTGCGTCGTTCGATCTTCAATTGACCGGAGCAAGTGTGAGGTTAAAATTCGGCGAAAACATGCTCTCAACTTTGCCGCTTCGCTGCTGGTTTCCAGCGAATACACAGGGATAATATTTTTGTTTGTTTTCCGGCACCGGAGAACATGGTTGAAACGGGAACGCATGAGTGCAACAATAAATTGGTTTTGGAAAAATAAAAATTCTCAATCCAATCAATTATTTCGACATTTCACAACACAAAATTCTCGTAGAAATGTATGAACACAACACAAGACTATCACAATTCTGATAGGTGGAAGAAAATGACTAACTTTGTGACTAATTTGAATCTTCTAAGAAAAACAGGATTCATGCTGAGCGATCCAAAAGCCACCGCCGCCGTTCAATCGAAGCTACAAGAACGAACCCCAATTATTCAAATCGTATCGACAGCGGCGTAATCAATTGTCAGTGTCGCCGCCCTTGGCCACTTTGCTGGAGGGAAAAACATAGCATAGTGTTATTTGTGTTGTTTAATTGTAAACACAATGTTTTGTCTGCGCTTACACGCCCCGACATCCGGGTGATGATCCCCGCAGGGACTCGGCTGACTGACCGACGACTCAACACGCTTCACGAAAATCTCCGTCAACAGAGCCATTCGATAGCGTCGCTCGCGTTGACGGTCACGGGGGTGGCGGTGTGCAGCTCTGCAGGACGCAACGGATCGAAGTTATATTATTAATTGTAGGTTTGGCCTCACGGTTCCCACGAATGCATTGATAATGATGTAAATGGGTTGAAATGGTAAATTGGTTTTGGAAGGCGTGAGTGCGACGAAAGTTTTGTTTGAAGGTGCTTTAGGAATTGGTCTTAAAATAAATCGATTTTTCTATGTATCATCCAGCGCTGGAAAGACATAGGTATTGATATAATAATCACTGAGCAAATGCAGTAAAACTCTTTAGTTTTGAGTGATCCGGCCAAACAAGAAACATTATTTTTGCTTTCACACCTCAATAAGTCAATGTCGAAATTACCGTCTTTGAACAATGTAACCAATCACAGTACGTTATTTCACTTAAAGCAGTATTTTGATTAAGTTTTTCTAACTCTCGATGCGCTTCAGTCGCCGGTTTCTTTGAATTAAATGAGAAAAGTAACACTTCCTACAAACGACCCTTATTTTGCATTAAATCATGCATTTTCACATAACTAAACGTATATGATACCATAATAAAATCACTGATGTAGACTACATCTTGATGTAGACTGATGTAGACTACAACTTGAAAAACGATTGCTAGTTATGTAATTCTTGTGTTCATTTTTTTCAAAGAGCATTTCGTGACATCGTTAAATCAATAACTTCACAATATTTATTAAAAAGACTCGTCATACTATTAACTGGCCCGGCCATGGCACATTCTGTTCTATAAGATTTTGATACTAAATTTTTTCGCGTTTTTAATGAGCGTGAAGGAGCATAGAAGTTGAGTTTTTCCTGCAAATTTTCCGAACGTATGTGTTGTGAGACTAAATCGTTAATAAGAGTTACCGAAGCATTTTTTTTTCTTTTTTCAAGCGTTTCTATATTAATAAGCATGCAACGCGATTCATAACAAGGGAGAGAAAATGATTTCCAACCTAGTTATCTAAGTGCACATAACAAAAACAACCATATGTTGTTTACCATTTGTCTCAGTTTGATTCTCTACGTTTTAGATACACTAAGGTCGCTTTTACGCGGGTTTTTTTACGCGGCTTTTTACGCGGATTCCGCAATTTACGCGTTTTTTTAAGAGAATTCCGGAATTTACGCGGTTTTTTACGCGGATTCCGGAATTTACGCGGTTTTTTTACGCGGATTCCGGAATTTACGCGGATTTCGGTTTCTCTTCACTCGGATCGCAAAAAATAACGCAGTTTTTTTTACGCGGATTCCGGGATTTACGCGGTTTTTTTTACGCGGATTCCGGAATTCACGCGGTTTTATTACGCGGCATGTATTCCACGCGTAAGAAACGATTTTTGTGTATGTTGAAATAGAGCAGCACTTGCTGTTGACGCCATCTATTGACAAATAGCGATAACTTAGTTGCACACCTAATATAGATTTTCCAAAGACCGTGATTTGTTGTGATATCTGACGAAGTTTCATATTTTCCTGCGGTTATCATCTGTTTGACATTATATAAAAAGCCTCAAAAAATGACAACAAGTCTTAGTTCGGAACTCCGACGCTACTGGCGCGGCAAAATCAAGCCTTTCAGCTTTACACTTTAGAAATTACGTCTTCAGCAAAGTTGTGAATAATGTTACCACAGACAAACAGTCGCACCAGTTTTAAAAAAAATTTGGTTCGTACTAACTTGTGCGACACCTACTGGACACATTCCGCAGAAGATAAATTTTTTACCTTTCTGCTGTTTTGGTAACACGGCGCGCGACTAGACCTGTGCGCCGACCATATAATCGGCGGCGGCGGCGTAGAAAACATTTTACGTCGGCGGCGACCGGCGCGCCGGCGTGACGCCGTTGGCTTATATCGGCGGCGGCGGCGGCGGCGGCGTGTATCGGCGTGACACTAATTACCACTTATAATTGCGCATAATGTGTGCGTTCAGTTTTGAAAAAAAAAAGATAGATAGTTTGTCGATGAGTTCATTTTGGTTAACCGTAGACCGACTTTGGGAAAATTCGATAGATCTTACGTTAGAGGATCGTTTTCAACTTTCATATATTTTGTTAGGTTACCTATGGAAAAACTGAAAAAATGGGATACTCTTTTCATTCAAATAGAGTTCTTCGTTGAACTCCTCAGATTCTTCATCACCATCTGGAAAATTTTTGTTTGCTCGAAATAGCGTGAAAAAAGCAACAAAATCACATGAACTATGTGATGTCATTACTATGAAAATCACCCTTGAATATGATGGGTCGAAAGCGATCCATTCTGACCGAAAAATCCGCAAATATCACCATCGTAATGGAAAATAGCTGAATGTGTTTTTTTCGATGCCTTAACGTTCAAGCAACAAAGTAAGGAAAATTCAGCAAATGAATTCTCGCATATTGATCTAAAATAAACTTAGTATTCTAGAGAAAACTAAAATCTTTACCAAACAATAGATGAAAAACCACTAATCATTTTTTCTTAATTTTTTTAACATTCCCGGATTGCTCATACGTTTACATAAAAATTAAAAATTAAAATAAACATATAAACTTATGTTATAGTAACTGAAACAATATTCTCTAAGCAAACTGGCCCCGTGCAAATTATGATAATGACTTCGAAATTTTGTATATCTTTCGATAAAAAAGACTAAAATCTAAATATTTAATGTCAAATATCGTATCAAATTTCCACAAATTAAAATAAATTACACTTAGGAAACAACCCGTTAAGCATACAGACGGAAGGCATACGGACGCAAGGCATAGAACGCTAGTCATAATGGATGGCAGGCATACGGGCACGAGGCATATGGACGCGAGGCCGATTGGACGCGAGGCCGAATGGACGCGAAGCCGAAGGGACGCGAGGCCGAATGGACGCAAGGCCGATGGGAAGTGAGGTGGAATACGGTATTATCGTCATCATCACAGCCCTCTTTAAATAACATGTATTTCGCTTCAGAATGTCATTTAGAAAGTAATACACTCGCGGCCTTCGGCTGACTCGCTGTTCGAGCGAATGATGTCGTTACTCGCTACCGCTCGTTCGGACTTAACGAAGGGAAAGAAACTCTGTTTGAGTAGACCTAGCAAATCTGTAGACCAGTCGTTTGTGTGCAAGAGGCCGCCGCTTCCGACGGCTGGTCGGCGGCCGGCACGGACAGTGGAAACCTCGGCAGCTTAGTGCCGCCACGTTTCCTTGCTCTCGGTTATGCGTCTGCGCCGCATGATTTGAAAAAATATCATGCCCAACCTAAACTCTTTAGGAATATATTTACGCTTAAACTACATACGTAGAGAAAAAAATATCTGAGTTAAATATAGAATTCATTGAATGACGCTTTTTGTCAATCATCAAGGGTGCAACATATTTTTCAATAGACTCTGATGCGGAATGTATGTTGCAAATCCGGAACACATAGTCATGATAATTGGATCTCATGCGATCATACAATATCGTATTCAGCCTCGCGTCCATTCGGTCTGCGTCCATTCGACCTTGCGTCCATTCGGCCTCGCGTTCATTCGGCCTCACGTCCATTCTGCCTCGCGTCCGTTATGCCATATGCCAGTATGCCTCGTATCCATTATGCATCACATTCATTAAGCCTCGCGTCTGTATGCCTAGCATACTATGCCTAACATCCATATGCCTAGCCTCCATATGTCTCGTGTCCCGTACCCTTCGTAAATACGTAAATACAGGGGAGGTACTTAGCGAAGTGTTACACTGCGTGAGGCCACCATGCAAAATTGCGTTACGTCGGAGTGAAAGGGTATTAAGAATTGCCAAATTCCGGGTTACTTAATATACGAGTGTTCCCTTATCGGCTGTGATTTGCGGTATTTCTATAATCAGGAAAAAATCCAGCATACACAATCACTATCGGCGCGGTAAAAATTTCCTCGGCGGCGCGCCGAGTCCAAATCATCGGCGGCGGCGGCGTGCGTGAAAGTGTCGGTGGTGGCGGCGCGGCGTGGCGGCGCGCAGGACTACGCGCGACAACTGTCAACTAGCAATACTCAGAGGGAGAGATATGCGAAAAGAATGTTGTGAGCCAAACGAACATGTCAGAATCCGAGCCAAACGAACAAGAAAAGAAACACATTGAGAGGTACTGAAATCGGGTACAATAAAGGATTTGTTTATTTTTTACGTTTTATTTGTTCTATTGCTAAACAATTAATTGAGAATGCTTCAAAATTGCATTATCTCAGTGATTTTTAACCGAAGGTTCACAATCCTTGTGTGTGGTTCACAAAATAATAATCAATTATGGTAAATAAAATTAAACATAAACATAAAAATTAATCACGGTTTTTCTGGTGCACTTTATTATTCCCCAGGACTTCCATCGTCACCACCGAAAATACGAGTCTAAAAAATAGTTAGTCAACAATGCGTTTGAGAAGAAATCTGGCACCTCTGACATATGAAATACAGTTGCCAAATCGGCGGTTTTTTTAACTCTTATAGCTTTCTCTCTCTGAGGATCTCTACTGTCAACTGGGTTCAAAGAGAAATATCACATCAGCGCCACTACCGCTGCGACGGGAATAATCCACAACACCAAAACTCATTTGAATTGACCGTTTTTTTGATCCACGTAAATAAATTTCGTGGTACGTCTGTTTGTCTGTGACGTTACCATAAACTTGATTTTTTTTATATCTCAAAAACTGTAGCATTTCGAGGACAACCATGTTCAGCATATGATTGTTATAATTCAAACACACAACTTCGTACAAGACACAAAAGAGGTAGTTCTCACAAGGAGTTATTGTAAAAATTGTAAAAAATTATCTCTTTTCGCACAGTTCTAGATCAATGATAAGAAAAACTGGCATCTTTTTCATGACCATTTTGTAAAATTGATTGCAACGTTCGTCCCTTCCAGTATTTCCATCGCCTAAGTTTGCTTGAAAAACTCTACTCAATTTTTTAGATGACAGCACACGTCAAAACGGTGGTCAGATTATCGATCACAACAGGCCTTTGTAACCGTTGGCTACAATCCTTAGTTTTTTTAAATGTAGTTATTTATTTGCAGGTTTCAAGCCTTCACTTTTCTCTCCAATACAGAACATAAGCCCATTAGCTTGGGACAAATACCGCAACAATATAAATTGCTGTTTAGTCGATGAGGCTCGAGGACTCATCGAGCAAATGGAACCAAATTTAGCATGTGAAGGTTTTTGGGGGTGATTACTTTGGAAGGAGAGCGGGGCTATGAAAACAGCCAAAAGTGACCATATATAGTATTTCCGTAATCATGATGAGGCACAGATACTAAAAATCCACCTCAGATACCATTTTGAATTCTCGAATGGTGACCTCCGGTTTCTGGGAAACAGCCAAAAAAGACTGAATACTACCCGATATGGGTATTTCCGGCATCAGACTGATGGTCAGAGGCCAAAAATTCACTCCACACGCCAGTTTGAAATCCAAGTTGACGACTTCCTTTTCTGGAAATAAGCTGCAAATGACCGAATGTCATCCAATATGGGTATTTAAGAAGCGAGGTGATGTACAGACAGAGCTGAAAGGCAAGGATGTTCTCATTCCGATAAAACCAATCATATCAAACGATTTTTCTTTCAAGATTGAACGTATTCAATGTCCGTTTTATGCATTTTCTGACTAAACAAATCGGAATTGGATGTTGAAATCAATTCAGAGTGTTAAATATCATCTAAATAAATAAAAAAAAGGTGAAACGAAATTTACCGGGACAGCTAGTAAGCGTCATAAAATCACGATTTTTCGCATTATGAAGGACGTTTTACTAACTTTTCAATCGATTACTACGAGAATGAAGAAAATCAATTGTAAACGCACTGAGTTATAAGCATTTGTTATAGGCATTTGATGCTTTCAATGCCTTAAGTGTCTTTGATTTGCATTCTTTTTCCATAATTTTGCCGTGAGACGTAATTCTACGTCAAAAATATTAAAGTTGATTTTTTAATAAATTCTGTCATCCTGGATATTTTTTCAACTGGTATCCACAGTAAGGTCGTTTTTATCGCGGTTTTTTTTAAGCGGGTTGCTTTCCTCCATTACTCAAAACCGGTACAAGATATCGACCTCATGTCAATCTCGTTTTCCGTTTTAGGCCACGAGGGATCATATATCAGTTTTCAAAAAAATTCATGATTTTTGGTGTAAATACTCAGAATTTAAAATATTGAAGTTTGGTCTCTAGATTGACCACAATCATATTAAAACGATGTTTTAATGTTTTAGGACGGTTTTCTTTGTTATATTTGCAACTCAAAAAAGTCGTTTTTTACGCGGGCCCATACAAATTTTGAACGCATCCCCCGCGTAAAAAACAACCTTATTGTATTTTAGTTACTGGGAATTGGAAAATATTCGCAGTAAAATTTATACGATATTTTATTGAGAAACTCAGAAAAACATAAATTCAAAGTCGTTCGATAAAACTGGCCATGTAAACTTTTTTAAACCTACAAATTTTTTCAACAGGCAAGGTTTTTAAAACTATAAACTAATAGTTTTGAGATCTTTGCCTGTTCAAAAAATACGTCAATATTCCCTTAACCCATATTTATCACAGTAGATCAAAAATGTCTCTGGTCGCACAGAGGAAAAAAAAACATATTTTTATGGCAGTAACAAATGTTAAAAACTTTAATGAAAAAATCATAACCTGGAGATTGTAGTATTTTTTATCAAAGTCTCATATCACTTATAGTATAAAGATAATAAAACAAGTAAAACATTGTATGTTGAGCTTCAAAATATTCTATGTTAAAAGAGAAGATGTAAATTAGTACGCTGATGCCGTAAAATTCGCGGATAACAATTAGAAATTTGAATGATTCTCGAGAAAGTTAATGACTATTTGAACCGTACATACATGGAAGATGTTTATGCAAGGTGTAAAGAAATTTTTTGCAACAGAATTTTGATTGGAATATTTTGAGTTAAAATTGAAAATATGAGACGTACATAAATTGTCTAGCAGGTACAAGCTTGAGCGATTTCCTTCTGCTGTCGTTCACGCTATGAACCAATTAGCTAAAAGCAAATATTTTTCGCAAAACTGTTTCACCAAATGATCCAAAGCATTTCATTCACCTGCTGTGCCTTTCAATCCCTGCCGATTCCGTCCTATCGCTTTCAGAGCTATAGGTTTCAATTTTCGTCTGAAATGCATAATCCGCTACTACAACAAATATCTCCAAACTAAGCGCATTATTCGTTTGACATAGAGCACGGATAATGCGCTCCGAGGACCAAGCAATGGCAAAACCGGAGCGCAAACGGCTTTTCTGATGTGGTTTAGGTTCACAAAGCCAAAAACAATGCTAACCCAGTACTCTGCGACAGTAAATGGTCACACGGATTAATATTTATAAATATTTAATTTCATTAGAGGCCATTGAGGGCCCGGCAGCAGCAGCAGCAGCAGCAGCAGCAGCAAACCGACGAAGGAGCTTAACCCGAAAGGTGTGCTTTTCTGTGCCAATTAGAGTCGTTACCTGCCATTTGTGAAAGCACTCCGGAATCGACTGAACAGCGGCAACAATTGGCTTACATCTCGCCCGAGTGTATGTAGGTCATTCGTTCGACATGATTTGCACACACATACAGTGAGTCGAAAAATTGACGAAATACAGTCTCCAATGCTGCCCATAATTCAGAAATTGGCTGATATGCCATTTTTACCAAAATCGAGAAAACAGTTTCTCGTAATGGTACACACCCTAAACAAGGTCCCTACGGAAGCCGATTGTCAAAAAATGCATTTGGGAAGGCAGCAAACGTGAAACAATTTTGGCTAATATCCAAAATAATTGAGAATTTGGCTAATATCCAATATCCAATATGAACCTGTGGCATGTTCACGAACCAGTGTATTATTACTGAACTGTGTTTCTTCTAACTTTCGAAAGTGTGTTGTAGCTTGGTGGTTACTAGTGACAGAAGAGCGATCGTACGGCCCTTGCATCAAATTTGACTTTTCCACGAAGAATATTTGATGCTACAAGAATTTATTTGTTGTACTGCGGAACCCATTGATCAAAACGTGGACTGCTTCCTTCTGTCATAGATCTTTACATTTAAAAAATGATATTTAGCTCTTTGATTAGGAGTAATATTAATAAAAAAAAAGATCCACATTTTACTTTGGATTTGATGAGAAAAAATAGGAAAGTGGATTGTGAGATTACTATGAATAATATCGTCGTCCTTTTCATCCTCACTTGTGCTTCCGTGTTGTTTTATTAAATTTAAAACCATTTTCATCACCAACGAGTACGATATAATTCACATCGTATGGATATTAGCCAAATTGCGCACCGTTTTGTCAACTGACCTTTCGTTTATAATTGAAAAAACGGCTACTGTGTTAAAAATACGTGGCAGATGGAATTTTTCTACAGATGTCTCTGTTTCAACTCATCGGCAAGGTTCCAGCATATATAAAAGGTGATATGCTCAATAAAAAAGTTGTCATGAACAGTCAAACTATGTTGTACCGACAAAAAACTTTCAAATTTCGATTTGGTGCCTATGGCATATTAGCCAATTTTTGAATTATGGGCAGAATGGATGGAACATGTGTCACGGTTTTGAAAATTATTTGATACACTGTAAGCCTGTCAGAATTTAATCATGCCAATTGCTAATCATTTCATAGGGTTACCGCCAGGTAGATGTGCTCTTCAAACAATACCAGAAAGTAATCTAATTTACTCAAACCCAAGTTCATTTACTGCTTGCAACCAACCCACGGTCAAGGTTGCAGAAACCAAGAAAAATTTGAACAGAGATGTTGCGGTGGTTGCAATTCCAAATCTCAACGTGACGTTGACCAGTTTCGTTCTGCGTTTCAAACGAGAAACCCAAACCAATGGATCTTTTCGAACTCTTGGCCACGAACCCGGGGTTACAAATCTTTGCAGTCACTTGCTTTACGACTGCTGCACCGGGGAATGACCTTGGCTTTTCTGTTTTCCTATGCTGCGCTAGCCGATCCAGGAACTGTCAAACGTCGTCGTTATGAGTTTATGGCTGCTAGTGAAGCAAGAAATGGTGAAACTGTAACCTTGACTGGAATGGTTTGTGGCACCAGTCTCCGGAAAAAGCAGTGTCGAACTCGTGGTGCGCACAAAATCGGCACACACAGCGTTCGAATAATGAGGTGAAAATTGCTCAACAAGCATCAATATTTGCCATTCGATATGGTTCCATGAAGGACACCACACTGGTGAGGGTTTTACGCATCTAAAAGAACAACTTAATATCAATAATGACGGCTCAAAGGTCACATGTAAACACTGTGTATAGAGGAACCAATGAAACTGCATAAATTAGGTATATTTTTAAAAAATTTGATGACACTTTAAAATTATTTGAGAATATTGAATACATTCAAAATTCTATTGGGCACCAAAAATTGAAATAAAACTTCAAAGCACAGGAAAAATACTATGAGACGATACATAACCTGGGATAAAAAAAGTATTATGATTAGTGCAATTACAAATCAAAAAAGTGTTTACGGTCAGAAACTGAAGAGAAATAAAATCACACTGCAAATAATAAAATTATAATTAAACAATTGATACAAAACAAGAAAAGTCACAATCCAAAAAAAATATACGCTGAGAATAAATACAAAATTGATTGATTAAATTGAACATGTCCAAATAAGATAAGAGAGAGGATAAATTTTTTATTGGCTCTTGTTGCACAAAAATAAAATCTCGTGTTGACAGTGTTTTTGTATAATTTGTGTAAACGAAAATTACAACATTCGCCTAAAAAAGAACCGAAAAAAACTGTGTAAAAAAACTTACATGTATTTTTAAGATTTTTTGCTACTAAAATTTAGAAATTTAGAGTATTTAAAAAAAAACAGGAGATGCTAACAGTTTACTATTTTAAGTCGTAAAAGATTAACTAAATGTTCATGATGCAAGTTTTTCAAAGCAAACCTACCAACAGTTGCTTGAAAGAGTAAAGTTAGTACATTGCAGAGCTCATTAAATCTAAGTTTCTAAGAAGAAAATTTAACTTAATGTATAATGCGGAATAATTTGGCCAAATAAATCGTAACTAAAGCTAAGTCTGTATTTTCAGTTCTAGTTTTTTTTGTATGTTGTATATGATCAAATCACGAATTCGCAGTATTTCTCCCTGCAGTCCTTAACTAGTAGAAAAGGATAATAGAGACATCTCAGTGTTTTCCTCCATTATTATCACCTGCCATCTGCCTACGATTCGGACCACATTGGTCTGGTTGTGGGCGATGATTTGTAGATTGTTATTATTTATGTTTCATTCGACTGCCTCCTCTGGGTTGATAGATTGTTCACTTTTTTAGTTTATCTTTCTTGGGACTACAAGAGCAGCGTTTTGTACATTTCCTTTCTACGGATTTTCCAGCCGCTGCTACTCGGCAGAGAAAGTCATCGTTTAGTAATTAATCAAATCGATAAAAGCATGTTTCGACACTCAGATGCAAACGGCAACCAACCGCGGTGTGTTTTTAGCCTTCGCTCAAATACAGTAGAAGGAAGAGTCACCTCCGAACCTATATTTACAAACTAATTGATAGAACTGCAGGCTTAGAAAAACAAATAGTGATCAATGTATTCAGAGCTAGGGGCAGCTGCATTGTGGACTCCTGGAATTCAAACATCATCCTTTCTATTTAGTGACTGCTTTTTGTTGTAGCATTTCTAGATTTTTTTTTTTTAACCAAACAAATTAAAGCCTGATGTATATGATAACATTAAAAGTCATACACTTAAAAAAAATCTATAAAATTTACACCACCAACATGTCATCTTTCAACTTTCCATGCTGTCAAGTACAAAAGGAGCAAATTTTGTCATTATCGCAGATTACTACCATAGCAGAAGTGCATCACAGTCGCCTCACCCTCCCAGCAGCTTTCCACCGATCGCCCAGGGAACAATAATGCAGCCAGCGGTGGGTATATAATTGATTTGTTCAAATCTGACTTCAGACCAGATCCAGTTTAAAGAAACTAGCGAAAGAATACTCACAAAAAAAACTACTGTCAAAGACGTTCCCCGCATCGCTGCTCGGACCGTCATCGTTGGTACTTTTGTGTTCGATTCTGTGATAATATTGTCATAAAACCTAATTAGACACGGTGTCCTTTTTTACCTCTCCTCTATTTCTGATCCTTGTACTGGTACTGCAGGATCTAAGAACGGTGTCTGTACTCTAGATTATTTGGAAAGCTTTTAACTCTCACTTTTTTCAAGAATCATAAAGACCGCAGATTCCTAGGATTATTTTGTACGACAATTAACAGCGAAAGCGAAATTGAAAACTTTATCCTTCAAAAAAAGACAACTCATTTTTTTTGTCTTAACTCCTCAGATTTGGACATCGCGTCATCCAGTGTAATTTTTCGTACTCACCGAACTTTCAGCACGCCGCAAACGAAGAAGCGACGGGGAAAACATATTTTCACCAAAATTGAAATGTTTTAATAAAATAAAGTCAAAAAATCGTCCCTAATAATCAGCATGTCGAAACGATCCCGGTTTTCCTCTCTCGCTCTTCTCCATCACCCAGAGGATCATAATTCCTACCATTGCATTTGCTGAATTGTTTTCGAGCGGCATTTTGTGACCCGTCCCAGGGCAAGCCGCTTTGTCGGAACATAATCACCGCAAACGTTCGTCTCTTTTGATGTTAAATATTTGTATCGAATTGAGGGTTTACCGGGCAGACAGGATACCGGTTCCGTATGACTCCGGCCGGCAACGGCAGCATCTATCCGGGAGGATTTGTTCGATCTGTTCGGATCCGAGGAGTTAATTGATTTGTTTGGTTCGTTATTGTCTCGCACCAGGCTGAGCAGCCTGGGCTTCAAGCTAAACGTGATCCTGCAGACTGGAACTAACGCAAAAAGGATCCGAGTTTACCGAGTGAGCGGAGAAAAAAACAAAATGGGTTCTGGCACCTCTCCCGGAGGTCCTTCAGCGGTTGGAAGTCCAAACGCTCGGTATGAAATAGAGAAGGAGAATATCTATTGGAAAATTTGTCATGGTTATAAGTGACAAAAATCGAATTCATTACAGAGATTGAGACATACCAACTTGGAATGTGGGTGGCAGACAAGTTTGAACTGCATGATACAGTTAGGTAGCCTCTATTGTGTGCCGTGAAAGTCAACAGCTTTCGAGAGAATCCGCAAAATTTTAGAAAATAAATTTCCATATAAATCAATGACTTACTACAATAGTAATAAGATAATGTATAATATGTAGGCTGCAAAGAAAAAACTTGTCAAGGCTAGTAGGGTGATTGATCTTAGTTCGCACTACTCAAGAACTAATCCGGTTTCGATCTACTTAACTTTTATCTATTCTATCGATCTATTAACTTAATTAAAAGTAACTAACACCCTTGATTTTTTATGAAAACTAGCTCTGTTTAAGCTGATAAGATATGTTAATTCGGCTGCCAATGCCTTCACCGAGGAATCTGTTAAAACATTTCTACAGTATTATAGCCCATGATGTAAACCTTTAACTTAGTTTCAAAACATCAATTCATCTACATACCTAAAATTTATTGCCGAATCTCGACAATTTATTTCACTGAGTGTACGGTTTAAAGAAAATTACAGCTGTCACATTGTTTCGTAAATCTCATTTCAATCTAACTGACACTTTGGCATTAAAAAGCCTGGAATCTAGCTAGTGTTGCTGAATCATGGTTTTCATTATTTTTTGAGGAATTTCAAAAGAATTAAGGTTAAACCGTAATATGCATTACCTAGCTCGAGAATCAGTTTCGAGTGTGTATATTTTACCAGTACTCAAAACTTTTATTCCAGAAAAAGCTATCTGATTGTGACTTATTTTTATAATACTATATTGGTTTTTTGATCCCGGTTTACTCTACAAATGATCGTAGTTCGACACCATAGTTTGACCAAACCACCGCTAAGGGCAGTTAACCGCTCTGCAAAAATGTCGTGAAAAATCTAAAAACCAGTCAGACATTAAATTAACCATTATGCATTCGAGAAAACAAACATTCTTACATGCCGGATGATTGAACGATTTATTCATGAACTGAAATTCCTATAAATTTTGTAGTTTTCATCCGATTTCTGTGGTTCAAACACCAAAAGATTCATCAACTTATTCACTTAAATAGAAACGTCAGCAGTGCCCAGAAAGATTCTTCTCATTTTTGGGAATCCAGGTTTTCCAGACTGTGTTCCGAAATTAAGGAATCATATGATTTGAACAGAATCCCACAATAATTGGTTAAAAGTTCATAAAATTAGCAGGCTATTTTTATGGTTTTGCATGTTGTGGTGATGTGCATCTGTAATGTCGATATCCGGCAATATTCAGCAACTCTCTAAAATCTGGAGAACAGTGCTATCCCGATAGAGGGGATTTAAGGCATTTTTCTGATAACACAGCTGTTGTAAGCTGCCGAACACTTCCGGATTTGATGATTACATAACGATTTAACCCTCTACTGCTCAGTGCCGCCTTTAGATGGTCTTCAGTTGAACCTCTAAAAAGCTTCAATTAGAACTTAAAAAATGTTTATAAAGCTTCATAGTGATTTTTTCGAAGTCCGTCTAAAAATTAATTTGGGCTCTAGAGAGTTAAGCTATGTCAACTAAATTTCTCAATCATTGTCTGAATGTAAACAAGTAACGTATGCGTTAAAAAAATGGACGAAAATTGCCGATTTTTCATGGGTTTACCTTTACACGCACTGACGAAACTACGCTTGCGGTATCAATCATATTGACCCATGAGCAGAAAAAAATTGACAACTCTATCTGTCGAACTCTAACCGTGATGGCGAAAACAGTGAAACTACCCTGTTCTGAAGTGTGCGCGTTTGAAGATCGGTACCTTTTTTTTGTTTTTTCAAATCGATTTTGCCGGCGAATCACGACGTGGCAGTGGTGATGGTAATGAAATCTATCGCACACTGGATGGCAACGACTGGCAGGTTATTTCGTGTTTGGCTTCCCCCATGAAGGAAGTGAGCACCGAGGTGAAGTTTCTTTCACAAACCAAGTTCCCCCAGAAGGAGCTGCTGTGGCTGACAATCAAAGAGAAGGGAATGTCAAAGCTGCTCTTTTTCGCTCCGGACTGGCCGTGAACGACGAAATTATTAGTACGAAGTGCCTGCCGGAAGTTGCGTCGTTCATCATAAAATACCATAAGAGCGAAGAAGCGGTGTTCTGGCCAGATCTGGTGTCGACTCACTACTCGAAGCGATCGTTGTAAAAGATGGAGCGGCTGAATATCGATGTGGTACCCAAGGCGGTATCCATAAATTACGTAACGCTTATAAGGGAGAGGAGAGGTGTCCTTGAGCGTTACGATTTGTTACATAGGCAAGATCAGCGTTACGTGACAAAAAAATCACTGAAGAGACTCTTCTAAAATGAGCATTTTTATTGAGCAAATTCTTCTACTGCGTTATGTAGTTTTTCTGAGAGGGTTGGTGTTGGCGTTACGTTACATTATATGTGGAGGGGAAGGGTCCAAAAAGTAGGTTTTTGCGTTACGTAGTTTATGGATGTCGCTAAAGTCTTTAGAAACTCAAATGAGGTATTTTTGGAGACAAACGTAGAAGCGACGAATAATTCCTGTGTGGCCTTTCGACGCACTTCCGAGCATCAAAAGGGCACCAAAATTCACAGTAACGGTTGAAAACCTATAATCTTTCGTTTTTTTCCAGTTTGAAAAATAAAGCAATATTTCTTTCGCTTTTGTCGATCAGTGTGGCTTTGTGCACTCTTATGTGTTTGAAACTTTTTTGAATATTAGTAATGTAACAGTATATCACGCCCTAGTGACATGTGTTTACCCTATTTTTATTATTTCATGGCTGTCAACACCTTCCTCAATATTTTTTTCAAGTTTCCATAATTCTTTTGAAGTTGCTTCTTCGACTTCTAGTATTCTTTATGTTTACTTAGTAACAGTGCCCCAACAGTCACACAATTTTTTAATTTATAAGTTTTCCGTCATCCGTGTATCAAATATTCCTTTTTGTGAGTGCTTTTATGTCAAAACAAAGTACTGAGCAGCAGTTTCAGGTATTGTTTTTATTTTTATGTTAATATTTTATTCAATTATTAAAAGTGTCCCGAAAAAGACTCTAGCTCGAGTAATGATAAACATTTCTTGAAACTTTTTCCTGTAGTATTGATATATTTATTGGATCACTGGTGATATAAAATGATATAAAATTTTTCCTTTGTTAACGTTACTTGAAAAATTTTTTTATTTTCAGCGCTTTGATATTCATTTACTTTTCTGTATACTGAAGAATGAAAAAGTCATGGAAAATTTTTCAGAGGGCTATGTTTAAGTTTAGCCTCCTATGTTGTAAGTATCTTATTAAGAGCAAAACCACGCCAAATGACCTATGGCCGAATATCGACCACCTTTCTTTAAATGAATGTTGCACACGTGTTTGACTTAGCAAACTAGGAATTTTTCACCGATACAGAAATTTTTTATACCGGAGAGTAATTTTCTAAAAGGTCATGTGCATTTTTGCATAGATTTCATTCAAAGTATTGTTGCTCAGAAAAAAACCTATAGAAAAACTATCTGGAAATAAGATGTAATCAATTAATAATGCCTTGTAAAAAATGCTGTGCAGAAAGAAATATTTTCTGACTAAAAAAATTGAAAACACCAAATTGCCATTAAAAGTATGATTAATTTATCTTTATTTTTTTAATAAAAATCTTGAAGTTATAACGCAATTCCTGATAAGAAGTCCAGTATGGAGAAATGTAAACCAAATCATTCATGAAATTGAGGTTTTTTAAGTTTTAATTAATATCTCAATATTTCTCAAAATATTTGTATGAATGAATCTCAACATTCAAATTGGAAATTATTTAATAATTACTTCGTATATGCAACCGTTTACAAATCTTTTGATGCTCGGGATCAAAAATTTTAAAAATAAGTCTTTTTTTGTTATTACACTGCAACGATTTAGCATATTTGACGTTGTTTTGTAAATAATATCTCCACTTTAAAAAAAGTCAGATGCCTATTATTCCTTCTCAAATGTCTCTCCTGAACATTATGAACATTTCAATGTAAAAAACTCCCATGCCATCGCTTGAAGTTTTGAGTCACATGCAAATTAAGCAAAAAAATGCAATGATTTTGCATGTTCAACGTAGTATTGTGAACAATATCAGAATTTTGAGTTATTAGATACCTAAATTTTTTTCTAAAAGGTCTTTCATGAACATCAACGAACATTTCAATGTAAAAAAATCACATGTCATCGCTTTGAATTTTGATTTAAAGACAGATGGAGTATAGAAAGTCAGCATGTTTTACGAAGTTTAGTGAATAACGTCTCAACTTTTAGTGAACAAATACTTATCACTTTTTCTTAAATGTCTTTCCTGAACATCAACGAACATTTCCATGTAAAAAGCCTGCATGTTATCGCTTACTTTTTTGATTTAAAACGTTTAAGATGATAGTGTCTACTGTACACCTCAGAAACGGGGGGAATTATATCCATAGGATCTGCGTTACGGAATTCCGTTGTTATATAGTAGAAAAAGAAAAAAGAAGATTTAATAAAGAGGCATGTATTCAGTTGTGGTATATTTGAAGCTATCCTGACTTAAAATCGTATAGTTAAGTTTTGTTCGTGTATTTACAATATATGTACTTCAAGACTCAAATATCTTTTCATAATTTACTGAATTGTGAAAACTATTTCGATTTTTCGTATAAAATTGGAAATAATTATGATTCAGTTTCAATCATATCATTCTGGTATAATTTTAGTGGAAGTTCTATATTATTCTATAAATCAAAAGATAATTTCATAATAAAATTCGTTTATAATAAATAGATATCTGAAATCTGTCTATATTGAAATTTCATTCTACAATCCTAAATAGAAACATTTGATCACAAATGCAACTAAAGCATATATGTTTATAAACCCATATGCAGTGACTAAATAAAATCCTCCCAAATCAACACATCGTGCGTTCATCACACGTCACGATCTAACAAGTTACCATATTAAGACGATACAACAAAGCACAAAAGGGGCTGTAATCCGTTAAAGTCGTTAGATAAATCAAAAGCCCTCACAAAGAAGGTCCTAATTGGTTCGGTGTGGAAAAATCAATGCTGCTTTTTCCCAATTTGCCCGCTATTTGGCTGCATTTGTCGAAAACAATCGTCAATATTTCCCGGCTTCATGATGACTTCTTCGTCCCCAAAAGGTGTGGCCCGATATTGGCTCGAAGATGCGGCCCTACGAGCGTGTTTCTTTCTTGACAATTTTCGACTTTGACAATAAGAAATCATTAGCTAAAAAGCTGATGACAGTTTTTGTTGCAATACAAGTAAAGTAGATGACCGAAAAACGATTTTCTCTTCGCCTCTCGGAAACGTGCGAGTAAGGTAAACGGGATAGGAAAGAAATGTAGGGCGGTTTTATGGTCTCACTGTTGCGGGCCCGCCTTGGGGTTTTCGGCTGCTTTCAGTCGAACCGGGTTTGCCGGGAGAAGTTTCCGAACAGCAACCCGGGGATTGTGCGAGGGGAGAGAACTATTGAGGAACAATGGATGTAAATTAGCGGTGACTTATCGATGTCAAGCCGCACAGGCTGCTGACTTGGCTAGTTGAATTGTATAGTTTTATTGCACCATATTAACTTTTTTTGGTTTTACCTGGTTGATAGGACACGGGTTTCTTCTAGTACTGACGATTTATCTTCAATTAGAAATTGAAATTCAAAGTTTTATGAATATACTGTAGATTGATTATTACATTGTAAAATGTTTCACATACTTACAAGCACTTTTAACTCGTTTTAACATGTTAACCTTCTCAATATGAATATGGTCATCGCTGTAAAAAATTCTCCAGGTACAGCCCACACGCATTACCTGGTCACAAGTTTGTGTGTGGCAGGGTTATTATCTTCGACGTATGCAAAGGTCGTAAATCTAATAACCTGCTTTTATTGAGCGCAAATGAACATCAATAAACGGTTTCTAAAAGAGTCAACCCGAACAGGGTCGTCCCCCAGTTGTAATTATGATTGGCAAACCATCGCAAAATCGTGCTCGCGGCCTGCAACGTCCAGGTAGTTAGTGGTGCACCAGTTAGTTGATACAGTTTGTGTGGTTTTTGTCCTAATCCGTGAAATGTACGTTTGACACCGCAGTAAATCCTAAAGTTTTTTGTTATACGAGTGAGTAATGAATTACTTGTCGAAAAATCAGTATATTTTATTCCGATTTCAAGCACATAATACATATTGGAAGTACACAAAACAGGCCTTCGCATTCCACCAATAATTCCTCCGATTATTTTCGGACATTTTTGACTGTTAGGTTTCTCTGAGCAAAATTTTGCAACCTTTGATTTGTTCATGATATATTTGTAAAGAACAGCAAACATTTTACAAAATATATTTATCATAAGAGCAATTCCACAAAAAACGGGCAACCATAATCGACCATTTTTGATTTGGCTGAAACTTTGCATAGATGTCTCTATGGGGCATGGGCATTTCGTGCTATTGGTTAAACTTTTTGGAACACGATTCATTTTTGAAAAACTGTTTAGAAATGCTATCTTGGGAAGGTATTGATAATTTATATTTTTAGAGTCAAAACGGTTTGTTTGATCGGTGTGATGTCTTCGGCAAAGTTGTAGACAATAATTTCGTCTTTAAAAGAAAATATACACAATATAAAAATAAATCACAAAAACTACATAACATTACCTGAACATTGAGAACTATCCGATAATGAAGAAATTAGGGAAAAAAGTTATGATATTTTGAAAAGGTAAGAAAATTTTAGTGTTTTTTTCCGATGAGCATTATTTTTTTTTTTTTTTTTGGAAGGACAAAATTGCTAACTACAACTTTGCCGAAGACACCATGCTGTAAAACCGTTCAAACCGTTTTTGCTGTAAAAATGTTTTTAATTTTAATAGAGCACTATGAGGAATCAAAAATATTTTTACAGTCAAAACGGTTTGTTTGATTGTCATAGTGTCTTCAGCAAAGTTCTATATAATAATTTTGTCTTTCCAGAAAAAAAAGACCTGGGGATAAAAAAAAATTCAGAAGAGAAACAATTTTTTTCTTGATTTCTCCATGCTCGAACAGTCTTCATTGTTTAGGTAATACTTTGTAGGTTCTATAAAAAAAATTAGATTTAAAAAAAAAATTAAATGCATAGATAATTAATTTTTAATTTTTCTATTTTCTTTAAAAAAAATTACAGTGTATATTTTTTTGGAAAGACAAAATTATTATCTACAAACTTTGCCGGAGACGTCACACCGATCAAACAAACCCTTTTGGCTCTGAAAATATTTGTAATCATCAATACCTACCCTAAATAGCTTCTCAAAAATGAGTGGTGTTTCAAAAAAATAAACCAATATCACAAAATGGGATCTTTTGCCCATAGAAACGTTTATACGAAGTTTAACCAAATCAAAAATGACAATTAAAAAAAATATCAAAACTGGGACATTTTTTGTGGAACAGCTCATAACCTTTGAAGGTAATAAATTGGTGAAAAATAATATCTATAAATCTATCTGAGATTCTAAATTCCTCATTACTTTTAACTTGACTTGTCAGAAGTATGTTCCAAATATATGGCAACACTAGTTTAATGCAGTTGTCAAAACCAGAGTTGCCAGATAGACTCAGGTTTTAACAGCTGCTTCAGAGTGGCGTTACCAAGCCAATTACAAGATTTATCCCGTTGTTTTTTGACGTATGGTACGAAGCTGAGTTTAAACCTCGTTAAAAATTGAAACTTCAAAGCAGATTATACACTTGTTTACCGATGGAAACTAACAATTCACGATTAGCAATGCCCAATTAGTTGTAAACGGTTGAGCAGGTGAAAACATCATTTTGTGGATAATATCCAACAAAGTCGACAATAAATATGTAAAACGTTTTTGCTGTGATAAGTCACCCAATGTTTTCGTTGTCTCTTGCTCATATGTGTTATTTTGAGCTAAATATTGTCTCCTTCACCTCACATGGATGAACGCACAAACCTTGAAAGTTCGTCGAAATTATCAGATGTGTAACGAAAATGAAGCTATACCCACCTCACACCTCTTTTCATTTGCCATTTTTTTATTTTATTTAATTATTCATTCAAGTTTCCATCCAGCTGCAATAAATGTAATAGGTTGCCTATACTTTATAAGGTTTTATTTTCGCTCAAAGAGTACATTCCATGAATGCGAGAGCAGGTGAGAAATACGATGTGTTACCGAAAAACGATCACTTTTATCTCAACTTTAAGGTTTTAGTGTAAATAAACTCAACTTTCATGAGCTTTTAGGTTTAAAAATAAATTACAAAAATGAAAAAAAACGTATTTTTCGTTAATCCTATATTTGAACTATTAGTTAATTTTTGCAGCGCCTCCTGCGGTGAATTTATGACTGAACTGAAAACCGAACTTCGATTTGATGTTTTCATGCACAGAAATGAAGAATTATAGAAACCACCACGGCGTGCTCTTGGCGCTAGTGTATATCATAGATCCGACAAGTAATTGTAACGTCTTCAACACAAAAAAGTATAACAACATCAGTACAAACACCCCCTGACCAACATCAGCACTCATTCTCTGCTTAGTATAATGATCAATTAATAGTTAAGTTATGCAATAACTTTTGAATCTGCCAGCTCTTTTCAACAATCTGATTATACTCTGGCTTAAATTAGTCTTCTGAATTTCGATTTTTATCGAACGATTGCAATGTTCGTAGGTTATTTTATCAATGAAATTGAAATTGGCAATTTAGTTTCAAGTGCTGAATGGCTTGAGTCAAATTTCTCACAAAGAGCAATTAAATTTAATAATTAAAAATATTAAATTGAAATTGCTTTAAAATATAAATTTTAACTACTAACTCTCAAGCACAGTTGATAAAAATTATTTTTCAAATGGAAGCTCGAATCGTTCTATAAACGTTCTTAGTAATTTCACGGTTCAATATTTTTTGGTTTATTCGTAAATTAATCTGGTCCAGCGAAGTTGGTTGAGTAAGCCAATTTTTACATTTCCCAAATCTGCTAAACAATTAACTGTGTTGAAAAAAATAAACCAAACATCGAAAACTCTCAGAGTTTCCAAGAAATCACAAATTCATAATTTGCCTTTCAATAAAACCCTTGAACGTATTCTCCATACGGTCCGGCTGTTTTTTTTTCCTTACAAAAGAAAATTTAGCATAACCTCAAAACCATTTATTATAGCACTATTAATCACCAAATATAATGACACCCAGCAGTCATAATTCCCGGTGAGGATTGCAGCTGTCGCCCATCAAATATCCGCAGCCCAACCAGGGTGCAAAAACTGCACGGCGTTTGATAAGTTAAACAAACGTTTCGTAAAATCACTCTCCCAGCTCGGCAGACTCTCGGCTCGACGGAGCCGTCAGAACCAAAAAAAAAGCAGAAAATAACACATCACGCTATACCGGGCCGCGATTAAACAGGGGCGCGCGCTCGCTCGCTCGCTCGCTCCGCTTCTAGAATTCCAGCCACAGCATCGCGCGTTCTCGTAGCAGTAATTCAATCAAAATTTATTTACAAAATATTTATTTCCTCCCTTTCATTTCGATTCAGCACCAAAAAGTCGCCTCCGGACGTGGAACACGATACCGACTATCTCGAGAACACTTGGATGCACCACCAACACCTACTGAAAATCCGTGTTTCGCCATTCCTGGCTGGCCGCGCGGCACACACATCACCACTCGCACCGCACCAACACAACGACGACCCGAACAGGGAAAAAACTTTATTTATTTATATTGAAATTTCTTGTTTGAATCAAAACGTGTAAACAAATTGTACATCTTAACCCCCGACGTTTACAAACTGTACGACGCTTATTTGGCCAACAGCCAGCGTAAAACCGGCCCGGATTGCTTGTTTCGAGGGCGTGGTTTATAGAAATGCAATAGTGAGCGCTGAGACCAGCACTAACACCATCCTATCGCATAGGCGAAGTGGGAAACTGCGCAAGAGAGCAACCCACAGGTAAACTCTCTGAGCTTTCATGAATGGCACTCTCCGGCACTGCAAAGAACTCGCTCACATGAGCGACAAAGCGAGTGTGTGCGTGCTGCTCCGAGCAAAGTGCAGTGTGTAGAAAGGGGATTGGAAAAAGCAGACCGGTGATTGGTTGCAACCAGGGGCTGCATTGTGCGTTGATTGGTTTTGCGGTTGTTTGCTTTTGACTTTGTCGTTCGGACCGGCAGCCGTATAAAAGCCGTCAGGAGGGGAAGTGCATAATCAGTCACGAACTTGTAGCCATTCAAGAAACATCGTTTCACTTCTATTCGAGACAGCAAACGTGGTAGTCGTTTTCGGTTCAATGTGAAAACCTGTTTTAAAACATTCGATTGAAGCGAGAGTCCGGATAGTGGAGTTTACGAAACTAAACAAGCTGTTTTTATGAAATAACAATTCACCGTTAATGTGAGCTGAAGAAGTGTTTTGCCGAGAGAAATATTCATCAAAGACTACGAACGATTTCGACAGTGTATCAAGTGTGGAGTGAACTATGGTTAAAATTGATTCAGTAACCATGAACGGACAAACAGTGTTTAGTGTGGCCAGAGCGCCGTTGAAGTCCAGTTTTTCGATTAATTCGATCCTGCCGGAAACTGTCATGCAGACTTCCCCGGCACAAACCCCGTCGCCATCGCCTCACTCGTGTCATTCGCCGATCGGATCAGAAGAACAGGATCATGATTTCACCGATACAGAATCAGATCTGGATGTCACCGGAACGCCACCACCAATGGATTGCAGTACTAAGGAAAAATCAGACGATACCGAGGAAGGTGCTTCCAGTCCCAAGGATGGCGAAAAGAAAGGCAACGAAAAACCTCCGTACAGTTACAATGCGCTGATCATGATGGCCATTCGCCAAAGTGCTGAGAAACGATTAACGCTCAATGGAATCTACGAGTACATCATGCGTAATTTTCCATATTATCGTGATAACAAACAGGGTTGGCAAAACTCGATTCGCCACAATCTCAGTCTGAACAAGTGCTTTGTGAAAGTGCCTCGCCATTATGATGATCCAGGTAAAGGCAACTACTGGATGTTGGATGCATCGGCGGAAGATGTGTTTATCGGAGGAACCACTGGAAAATTGCGACGCCGCTCAACTGCAGCCGCCCGGAGCCGAATGGCAGCCTACAAACGATCATTCCCCGGTTCAATGTTTGCCCCGCTTGGCTATCCGCAGTTCAACCAATTCATGTACCCGTCACCTGCCCACGCTCAAACGGCTCTGCTGGCACAAATGTACTCGCGAATGTCACCGTACGCACCAAGTATAGCACCGAAACCAGCGCTGCCACTTCCGTTGCCACTGTCCGTCGGTGGTCCAGGTTTCGGTATGGATCGGCTGCTTGCCGCCGGAGTTCCACCCCATCTACAGCACCAGCAAATTACACCTCATCAGCAAGCCCAAGCTGAACTATACCAAAGACTGCACTATCAGCAACTCCTCCAGCATCACGCAGCTCAGGCTCAGGCTCAAGCGCAGGCCGCGCACATGCAGCAGCTGAGTCCCACCGAAAGCCACCACCAGCAGCATTCACCGACCCTGTCCAACCAATCTCAGCCACCGCAAGGATCTCCGACGGGGCCCACCATCTTCAAGCCAATCCCGAGGCATAGTTGAGAATCGCCAACCGTCGACGAAGATACCTTCTAGTGCAAATATTTATTTATTAGTTAAAATCAAGTCTACTTAGAGAGTTCTGCTGCAGAAAAAAAAATAACAAGATGGCAAACGCCACACCAGTGATATCTAGAATTGCTGTTTTCAACTTTCCTGTGAACCCGCGTTTGAGGGAAGCTTGGAATGTGCTCCATTATAGTGACTTAATTAGTCTCACAGATTATGTTTTTTCCGTGAAAAACAATTGTTGAGTAACTGTGACTTCTACCGTAGTTTGTTGATGAACTGATATTTGTTGCAATTGTATAACGAGAACGAGAATTCAAAGCATTGTAAATATGTAGTAAGAAAAAATTGTACATTCATTCGATTACAAAAGTATTAGCAATTTTTTAGTAGGTAAGGCTGATCAACTATATAAATTATATTTTTTTCCAAAAAAGAACAAAAAATCAAATCAAAGTATGAAATATAAAAAACACTATTGAAAAATTACGACAACTTTTTATGAATCACGGGAAAAGAAAAGAAAATGTATCCACTGCGCAAACTCTACGCTGGAAAAACAGCTCAATTTCATTCCACTTTAGACTGTACCGAATTTTCCGCCTTGTTTGCTTTGGGAAGCGATTTGCCGGTTGAGCAACTGGTTGCTGGTTTGGGGTGGTGTGTCCCCACATTCAACGGATATTTTCCAACCGATTGAGCTTAGTGACTTCATTATCATTACGCCATCGACAGCGAAACGAAGGGGGAACCCGTGCACCCCGAAATACAAGCAGGGGAAAACTCCGTCGGATCGTGGGAAAAGCCTCCCCTCGTCCGAGGGTATAATCGGCACTGGTGCAATCTGCCCTAAACGGTAAACAAGAAGCTGCTGGATGGGAAGAGCTATTTGTTTTGCCAAAAGTATGAAACAATAAAATCGGTAGTAGAATAAAAACGGTAGAACGATGACTGATGGTGAAAAGAGGACCAGGATTCGCTGCGCGAGTGCATTGTTGGATCCCGCCGTGTAGGAAGCGAACCGGGGGATTCTGCGAAGAGCGACGACGACGATGCTTTTGTGACGGACCGGATGGTGAAAAATGACGCGTTTTATTTTGACAGCAAGCACTCACATTAATTATACTCGGTGCACTTCGCGCAGCCCCCAGAGAACTGGATAAGGAAATGGAAATCGGAGTAGGATTTTTTTGTTTGGGTTTTTGTTTGTTGCCGCGATGATTGCGAAATTTTTACGGAGTTTTAGGGTACACCGGGGATTAGTGATCATTTTTAGCAATACATAACATGTCAGTTCTTCATTTGTCAGAGTTAGATTATTACCATGTTTTCAATGAAATTCTTTTGAAAAGAATAGTCATCAGGACAAACTTGTCACGTAACTTTGCACCTGCTCTTTGCATATCTCTGAAATAAAAACTGGAAGAGAGACCTTTTTCATACAAACTAACTGACCAAATTTCCGTTTTTAATTTGGTCAGATATCATTTGAAAGCTATTGACGTGTTTTGCTGTGAGTTGTACCTGGAACAGAAGCTTCTGCTGAACATCCATTTAATAACCACAAGAAACTACTATTCGATTTAGTTTTCGATTTTGGCTGATACAAATTTCGAATTCTTTTTATGTCCAAGGTAATCAAGTTAGCAAAAAATAAATAACACCAAGACGAAAACAAAGAAATCTCTTTGATCAAAGTTTGTGTGCAAGTTATGACGTTTGTAACTTGCAATCAAATAAATGTTAAAAAATAACACTTTATTATTATTATTATTTATTTCGCTTGCCTTTCGACGACACTCTCGCAGTCACCTGACTTGTTTGTTGCCAAATTAAGCATTTATGCTGTCGGAAAACCAATGGAATGAACAAAACTGTTTGAGCTTTTTTTTCTTCCCCTTCCAATATTAAGATTTTTGAAGGGGGGAGTGACATAAAATGAAAATAAAATTTGTAACGGCCTTACTAGAAAATAACTAGCTTGATTGCAATGTTCGAAAGTTACTTCATAAATAAAAAGAATTAATGCAGCTTTTATGACTTCAATACATCAGTTGGTAAGGATACTTGATATTGTTTATTAGATAATTTCAAATCCATTTGAATCAAGTTTCTAGATCTGAAGTGCAGGAATACAATCACTTTGTAAAGCATTTTTTTCTTTCAAATACTGCAAAACTTGGGGTTTTTGTATACATCAATAATTATAAATTAAAGTTGTATATCGAATCATGTTTTATAGGAGAAAAGGTAAATAATCCGAAGTATAAATTTGATGATAGACTTTTTAACGGTTCCGCAGAAATTTGCTAGCATTCAGTATAACTATTTTCCATTCTCGAGTGCAAAGTAAAAATATAAAACGATGCTTGCAGAAATTCTAAGCTTCCACACACGTTTTCTTCGGCACTATAACATTGAATATTCGAATCCTCCTAAATTTAAACTTCTAATTAAAAAATTTAAACAAAATTTATTTAAGGTTAAACCTCATTGAATCCGAAAAATGGCCGACTTCGAGTCACCACTTCGAATTTTCAAAAGCACAGGACTCGGAAATACTTATTGCGTTCCCTATGAAAATTCTATTTTATGTTTCTTTTTTTTTACTATTTTTATCGTCAAAACAACAACGCTGAAATGATCAGGAAAATAAATTAAACCTGGAAATATAATCTTATTTTGGCCCTAAATTGATGCATGCATTTTGATTATTTAAAATGCAAGTTTTTGTTTAAAATTCAATAATGAGTGATCATTACGGTGTTAACACATTGATACACAATATTCAATATTCAATATTCTGGTATTTACCAGAATTCAATTTTAGAAAAACGGAAACAGATTCGCACTATTTGAAAAAGAAGAGGGTAAAGCGAGGAGTAAAATTGACACAGACTATCATTCTAGGGTTGAAATACTGAAAAAGAAATCATGTACTTACTCAATGAAATACTATCGACTTCGGTGATTTGAACGAAGTATTATAATACTGAAAGATACAACTAGAAGCAAAACATACATTTAGTTTAACTTTTGGATGAAATCCCAAAACGCACAGGCCGAAAATTGGAACAGTCCCGTTTATTTTGTTTTTTTTTTTTTAACGCTCTGTACCAGCTTCGTCACCGTCTCCAGATAAATCCGCAATATGTCCCGTTTTTGTCGGAGGAGCTCACGGAAACGTGTTTTCTATGCATTTGATGAAATCAGTTCCGTTGTTAAAAGCAAGAGAGCGCAATGTTACAGCAGCATTCGTCGTTTGCACAAAGTAAAAGGTGCGACGGAACTTTTCGGAAACAATGAGGGTAATGGTGATTGTCAAACAAAACATTGACGTTGACTGTGAACAGTTTTAGAAATCTGAATTTTGAAGTATGCGAATTAAATGCTTCATTCAGAGGTACCGAGCTTGCTTGCTTTATTTGTGTGTTTTCAACGTAAGTCGCACCAGCCCGTAGGTACAAGAAAACAACAAACCAACAAGCAGTGATTAAAACACTGAATTGGAAATTGATATTGCGGAGCAATGAAAAGCAACTGAAATAAAAACGAGAAGCAAATAAATAAATCATATTATTTTCTAAAGCATTTTTAGCATGGTATCTGGTTTTGCAGTATATTATTCATAGATTACTGTGCACACTTCAATTTTTTTGCTGGGTTCGGTAACTTATTGCCGAGAACGGCACCACTGAGTGCTCGAATAAAAAATTATGGCAGTCGTCAAATTTTTTCGTAAATCTCGGTTCAACCTAACTGAAATTTCAGCACAAAATATTGCTACCGAGATAAGAGTGCCGAAATTTCAGTTAGGTGAACCGAGATTTACTAAAAAATGTGACAGCTGTCATTAAATTTTTTACCGAGCACTCAGTGGTGCCGTTCTCGGCAATAAGTTACCGAGTACCGACAAAAAATTTTAAGTGTGTGTTACTAGTCCGGATTGTTAACTTTTTTACGCATTTTACGAAAAATGCTGAGCAAAATCAATCAGTTAAAGGAGCAAAACTTAAACTAAAAGATGACTTCTACAGCTTCATGATTTGTAAGAAAATAATAGCATTATTGTAATCGGCTTTTGAAAGATTTTCGTCGTAGGGTTTGTTCGTTTTATCAACGTTTTGTCGCTTTTTTTTGACGTATCGAAGCAAGCGAAATGTTTACCGAACAATTTCTACAAAACTGAGAGTCATTCGTTTAAGAGTCAATTTCGTTTAAGGAGAATAAATCAATAGTGCTTACAAGCTAGGTTTTTTTTACCGAGCACAGAAAACTTTCCTCTGGGTTTTCAACAGCGGTATTTTTAGTAACATGTGTGATAATTAGTAAAATCGACGAGCTCCTTTGTTTCGAGGTGTTAAATAATGCGGATTACTCGGTAAAATTAATAAATTTTTGATTATAAACGGTTATTCAAATCGGTCCCTATGATGTTGTTGTATGTGTTGTATGTATGTTTTCGTCTACAGTTCCAGAATCTTAATCGCTTCGGAAAAGAAAAAATTAATTACTACTTCAGTAAATCTGGCTGCTGCTCCTGTTGCTAAGCAAATGATTTCATGCCGAATTTTCAAATTGTTTATGCTGTTCTTTGATTAATCTCAATCACTCTGCTAAGACGCTCGTTATAGATTTTCTAGATTATGCTGTTTATTTAATCGTTATGGAAAACAATGAGGAAATTTCACATGACATGGGACGGAATCCAAGCAAGGGAGGATCGATGGCTTCCTCTTGTATACTACCGCATTTCGGGAATGCGGCATAAAATATCATTAATTTTTCAACTAACCTGCAATTACTTATTGTGAAACTGCTAAACCAGCATCAGAGCACCTAATTTAATCAGTTTTTGCGCATTTGGTTTTGACCGTGGAACCTTTGAAACGTTCCATTCTTATAATTTTTCACATCCTTATTTTTGCTCTCTCGGTGTTGTTTATATTTTCGCGCCTGTAGCGCAAAAACATTTTCCGCAAATATCGGCACGTACGAGTCGCGAAATCACTCAAATTAAGTATACTTTTTAATTTTACACTAATAAACAGCGCGATCGTAACTAATTTCCGCGAAAAATCGGCCGAGATGGGCTAAAACTTGCCTCTAAACTGTAGCGCCTTGCAAAATTCCGGTTTTTGCTTTTTTCTAGTTTCAAGTGGATTTGATAATGGCTTTTCGATGTTTCATTAATGAATGAGGCAACTGAAAATCAACTCAGCCGTGCGATTGTATGGAATGTAAATGTTTATTTGATTAGGCAGAGAACATTTCGAGAGGTACAACAATTTAAAAATTTTATAAAAAAAGTCGCCTTTTTGAAAAATTGGTTATATATTTTTGAGGATGAAAGTTTTTTTCTAAATCGCCTTAATTTTTTAAGCTGGTAGGAAATGTTGAAGTCAATTTCATAAACTAAGATATACGCTTTAGTAACAGTAACATGTACTGAAAATATAACGATATTACATTCTCATTGAAATAACAAATAATGAACATAGGTAACGAATAATATATTTTTATGATTTGTTAAGCAATAAAGCCGATAAAAACCGTTGGAAAGGCGTAACTTTTAATATGAAATCAACTTAATTTTTAGCTATCCAGGGCCAGATTTATGATTGTGGGGACCCGGGGGCCTAGTACGTTGTGAGACAGTTGTCAAAATTTCGAACAAAAATATAAGTTAAAGGAAGGTTAAAGAAGGATTGAGTAAAATTTATTTGATTTTCAGTTATTTTAAGTGTCGGTAAATGTTTATGATTTTTAATGTTTTGTATTGAAGTGAACTTTTGTGGGGGATCCCGAAGTGTGGTGGCCAGGGAACCATGACCCACCTAAATCCGGCTTTGATTTAATCGAATATAACGAAATTATTCAATAATGTTCATCTTGATAAGGGAGTTTCCTGTCATAAAACCTCATAAGCGACAGTATTTATAATTAGTTTACCTACGCATAATGAAACTATCAGTATTCAGTCCGAAAATCAAGTGTGGTTCCTAATTATTTTTATTTTATTTATGAATACTTCACTGATATTCCAGGATTTTAGAGCACTGCTATTTAATTTGCATGTTTATATTTTTTTTAAATTGCAAGAAATGATAGTACTCTTGTATTCATTGAACATATTAATTGTTCTATTTCAGTTATTTTTGGTTATTGTAAATTATTCTTCTATAATTCACCTCAAATTTTGGTTCCACTTTTGTTTTTTATTTCTAAAATATATTCTACCTAGAAGCGAAAGCGAATATTTTCTTTATTCTGTGAAACAAAAATAAATCAATTTTAAATGTGATATTATTCAATAGTTCTTCTGATTTTGAACAGTATAAAGCTGAAAAAATAAACAGTTTAAAAGGGTAAGTAAGCTTCTAGTTTCATAAATATAGACATTGTTATAAATCATTGCAAAATCAGATTGTTTTGGAAACTTTAGCATTCATCAATAAATTTTACACATTCTGTGCTGAAAAAAAAACCATCGTTAGGATTTCCCATATATTTTCCCAGCATATCCATCAATTCAAACATTTCCGTTGAATCCAACATTCTGGGGATTCCCCGGAATCCTAATCAAATACAAAACTGCTAACGAGTATTCCTATTCGTCTTATTATTACGTCCCCATGTATTCAACACACACGACACGCCCCGGTTTTTGTTTCTCCAAGTTCCATCTATCTACAACCAAAGCAAATCGTAGCATTTCGGTGGTTTGTTTAACTACCGCAAATCTTACCTGGTCCGAGCTAGAGCCGCTACCCGGGAATGAATGTCCGGCACGCGGCGGTAAACTTACGGTGAACTCGCATCGGACAACTTGTATTACCAGATGAGAGTGGCGGGCAGCGGGATTAAAATAAGATTCTACTTCTAGTGTAGTCGCATCGGGTAACACCAAACTAAAACTTATCTTTGCATGATTAATCTTGACTTGACTTACAAATAGAAATCTCTATCCACAAACTCACATCGGACAATACTTGCTCAGACCCAACCGAGACGGTTCAGGTAGTTGTACATCTTAAAAACAAATCACATCTCATCTGGCAATACCGAAAGTGACTCCGAGTTGACTTTCTTCGGTCGTAAATGGAGGCGTTATTATTGCTGTAAATTGGCATCGGGCAACACTAGAGAGTTGACTGCTCGCTTAGTCTTCGCTTGCTTTCTCTGGTGTACTTAGTTTTAGGCAGAGGAAAAGAGTCAGTATTAGTACACCGGATTTGGGATCTGCGTAGGTGTGTCTAACAATCAGCGAGCTCGGCCTTAAGGTTAATTTCTGCATTTTACAATAGCCTGCTAACGTGAGTCGAAGATCGGGTAACACTAATCTGTATTTCTGTTGAAATCATTTTTCAGCCACAGTAAAAGAGGTATTACATTGTATACAATATTGTATTTTATTTTATTTTTGGATAGAAAATCTAACGAGAAAGATTTTTTTGAATAAATTATCTTGTGGCTTTGAAGCCGCTGATTATACAGCCAGTGAAATCGGTTATTTCAAAATTAAAACTGTGTAAGTTACAATTCAACATACATTATAACTGAGAAAGTGCGTTACGGCTTTCATCGGGCAACCCTCGCACTCAGTTTAAGTACCTAATCAGATTAGTATCTCTCCATACTACATCTTATCCATTATCGTATTTGTAAAAATCAACAACCAAAACTATCATTAGAAAAACATTTAATTTAAGCATTCTGAGGAAGTAAAATGTAATTCCTTCACCAAATAATTTCGCATCGGGCAACACCACATGCTGTCACTAAACGAATCATGTACCGAAGCATATGCAGGATTGACTTTGCTTGCAATCACAGAAGGCGTTGTTGACATCAGGCAACAAAACTTCAAAGTTATTAGTTAGAATGCTGGAGACAGCAAAGACAGTAAACCTTTCTCTTTTTGACAGATGAATTCGAATCGGGCAACACATAAGACTACTGCTAGTAGACGAAAAAGATAACGCACGCTTGTTTCCATCACCTTCATCATATCGCATACATTCCTAGATCAGCCTAGTTTGCATCGGGCAACACTGAAAATACTCTAAGACAATTTTAAACTTCTCTTTTTACGACTCTAAGCAAAGTCATGTTTTTTTCTAATTTTTGTTTAAGAAGTAAATGTAGTAATAAAGATAGAAAATTAAATTAACTGGAAATATGATTGTAGAAACTACGAAAAATATAGTTCAGCAGATGGGACTCGAACCCACAACTTCCAATCTCCGGTCAGATGTGTTTCCGTTACACCACCACAGAACGTTGAAGACGTAGTTCTAAAATACTAAGCAGAAATCCTCAACAAATTAATTCACATCTTGACCTTCATCAGCCGTCAATGGAGGGATTTCCAATGGAACAAAACTAGCATCGGGCAACACTAAAGCGATAGCTTAGTTTTCGCTCAGGTAAAACAACAGTAAGAAACATTTGCTAGTTTGCTTCACATTTACTAAACTTCTGGTGGAATGGAAGACTAAGTAATAATGAGCATAGTATATCGGAGCTGGGACATGAGTGGGTGTGGCAAACAATTAGTGTGTTCAACCCTAAGTCAACAATTTTAAAATTAACAATAGCCGGATGACATCCAAACAGGCAACTCAAACGTTCTTTAGATTCGTGAGCAGCTAAAGCGAAGATGCTTTTCCGTAAACCAAACTCAAACAACTACTAGCAAAGACATTAGCCTCGAGAACTAAAAATATCTTACAATGATGATAATTATCACTTCACAATGTATCATCATAATCATATTGCTTCCATCGAAAAACCTTTGCACTGATCTATTAGCTGATCATTTCAGATGAATGAGAGCTCGCTTCAAGTAACGCTTAGTAACGCTTCAAGCCGAAACGTTTGTTAACCTATATTTTCTTGAAAGTACAGACATAAAGTTTATTATTTCGCCAATGAAATATCTCAACATATTTTTTATAATTTGTTCTTTATCATATTTATTATAGTTCGGTGTTACCGGCGAGAAAATCATAGACAGCAAAAACTACAAAGACAGTTATCCCTTTGACTGATGAATTCGCATCGGGCAACACAGCAGACCGGTGCCAGACAAAACAGGTAGCCCGGGCTTCGAATGTCAAACTGCAACTCGCATCGGGCAACACTCCACCAGACTGGATAGGGAAAATTCAGGTAACTGTTGATTTTTTTGCATTGCTTCTCATCTGTCAATAACGAGGTTTGACTTTCTCCTGCCGAAGGCGTTATTAACGGTGGTTAAAACTAACATCGGGCAACACTAGTGGTGAAAGCTGGTTTGTTTTTTGCTTTGCTTAGTAAAACAACAACAACACACGCTGGTTTGTTTTTTTTTTTTCATATACTTAGTATTAGCATGCATGCCGGGGTTGGGTGTAGCCAACAATCATCGTATCCAGCCTTTATTAAATGACTAATTGTAACTTTTTTGAATCAGGCAATATTATTATATATTGGTTTTTGTCAGTATCTACACTTGATGTAGTATGATAAGTTAGTAAAATCGAGTAAAAACCAATCAAAGAAGGAAAGGGAACATACTTAGTTCGGTTAATTGAACATAAGAACAATAAACGTATAAACTGCTACAGCAATACAATAACAAGAAAAAAAGTTTTAATATAATAAGTTTTATACGATACCCAAACCACCATTGATAATCCAAGCTAAACCTAAAATTACTAAAAATTTTCGATTTATAGAAGAAAAGAACACATTAGGTAACGCTTAAAGTTACTAATATTGAATACTAAATAACTACCAACCTGAAAAATGAAAACAGAAAACGTTGCAAATCGAATGTGTTCGACAGATAAAATCGCATCGGGCAATACATGAAGCTGACTATGGAAACGTGGCAAATTGATGGTTACCTATGTTTGCTTCCGACAAAACTATATTTACTCTAATGCTTCAAAACTGTAAGTTATCATTCCTAGATATTATTTGTCATCAATCCCCTAAAAACATTTTATTTAACATTCATGCAATCAACAATGCGAAAATCAAATATGCTACAAAGCAATCATTTTGACTATTTTCCACTGCAAGATCACGCGATTCTTTTGATCTGGCAATAACGAGACGAATCTGAATGAACTAATTTGAAACCACCGCCGTAGGTTTTTTGGCGCTAGTATATATGAACGAATCAACATGTAATACAAAATGTCAAAATTTAACCTTCCTATGTAATATTTTTACTGCCATCTATCGTCGATGAAGGTACTTTTAATAATCGAAACTGTAACCGGGGAACACAAGAGTGTTGACAGCTAGCTTAATATTTGTTCTGATCAGGTAACACAATTTTGAAATAAGCGCCCTTGCTTGTTTTAAACCATGCAAAATATTTGTATATGATATCTTTTCTTGAATGGAGAAAAAATAAGAAGCACCTACTTATATTCCTGTATCTGATTTTCTTTTTTTCTTGTTTAGTTTTGTTTCCATTTGAAATATGCATTAAAAGATACGTTACTGCTTATGTGTGGCAATATGTAGCAATAATGTATCAGCATGGATATGAAACGTGCTCTATACTATATTACCAGACATGTGGCTAGAGAAACCTATGTTTTTATTTACCGCAGCGCTTCCTATGGTCGATTCCGGATTCAAAGACTGACAAGGTGGTCGAAATATTAAAATTTAAAATTCAGAATTTCGGTTCAAAATCTCTTTTCCAGTAAAAATGCGACAAATCTTTCAAATTTGCTTCTGTTTTTATCTTTATTGCTCATTTGAATAAAAACAATACGCAAGTTATGTTTCATAAATTATCTTAGTGCTGTATATACAGAGAGTCTGAATTTCGAGTAAGGTAGGAAGGGGAAAAACTATGGAATGAAAAAAATACACCACTCGATACATTTTCAAACTTAATTAGAAACGCGCGTATAATACTAAGTAAACAAGCAGGAAACAACTAGTTTATTCTAGACTATTTTCTAAACTCCATTCGATAAAAAGGTTCCTATAAACTGAATAACTTTGAATAAACACTAAGCATAAACTTAGAAAATAATAAGGTATGTACGGATTGAAAAAAAAAAACTTTTCAAAATTCTAGGTCGCTTTTTACGCGGCTTTTTTTTACGCGGATTCCGGAATTTACGCGGTTTTTTTTACGCGGATTCCGGAATTTACGCGGTATTTTTTTTTTTTTGCCCGGATTTCGGTTCCCCTTCACTCGGAATGCAAAATCAACGATGGTTTTTTTACGCGGATTCCGGAATTTACGCGATTTTTTTTCACGCGGATTCCGGAATTTACGCGGTATTTTTTTTTGCCCGGATTTCGGTTCCCCTTCACTCGGAATGCAAAATCAACGATGGTTTTTTTTACGCGGATTCCGGAAATTACGCGGTTTTTTTACGCGGATTCCGGAACTTACGCGGTTTTTTTTACGCGGATTCCGGAATTTACGCGGTTTTTTTTACGTGGATTCCGGAATTTACGCGGTTTTTTTGTGCGGTTTTTTTTACGCGGCATGTATCCCCCGCGTGAAAAGCGACTTTAGTGTATTCTACTCAATCAAAAACCCGACTTCCAAAGACGAGTTTACGGTTTTTTTTTCGAGTTGTGTTGGGTCTTAGGGTAACTTCCATTTAATTATTTTTTTAGAATTTAAAAATTTATAATTGAAGCTATGATAAGTTAAAGTGGTTTTGCATTTGAAAATCTATGCATTCCTACATCTTTTTTATGAGCGTGTACGACATGTTTACCTGTCTGTCAAATGGATTCAGAAATGCCAGGACTTTATTTTGCATACCTGTGTCTCGCTTTTTAAAAGTTAATATAAGTATAAAGCGGGCATTACACGACGCAAATATTTGCTGGAAATTAGTAAGAAATTAGTATTAAGTAAATATTTGCTTCGTTCTTTGCTAGTAAATCGGCTACTGAGCAAATATTTGCATGAATTTTTTCTTTGTTCATATAGACTGTTCCGAAAATTATAAATACATCTTCTTTCTTGAATAAAACAAAAAATACAGGATTTTTCAGGTCATTTCATTCTGAAATATAGATAATAAGTGTTTTCTTTCCAGTTTCAATTCAAGTTGGGATTATTTTTCGTAGGATACGCGAGTTCTCTAACTTTTCTCTTAACACTACTCATAAGCTTTTACAGTGTGTTCTCCGACCATTTTTACCCCTTTAAGCCAATCTTTTTTAAATTTTTCAACATTGTCCGCGGTCAAAGCCCAAAAAGTTTCAAAAGGGCGAATTTCAGGGCAGTTTGGAGGATTCATCTCCTTTGGAACACATGTGACATTATTTGTTTTATACCACCCTAGTGTATCCTTAGAGTAATGGCAGGAAGCAAGATCGGGCCAAAAGATTGGAGGATTGTTATGCTGCTTAACCATGGGTAACAACCTTTTCTGCAAACACAAATGGCCTGCCAAATCATGACCTTCTTGCCGAATTTTTCGGTGTAAATGGCTTTCACTGGTCCCGGACATCCTTTCCCTTCGGTGATGTATAAAATTGCGGTCCTGGCAGAGTCTTATAGTCCAGTTTTATGTAGGTTTCGTCATCCATGATAACACACCCCATTTTTTTGGTCAGAAGTGTGTCATAAAGCTTCTGAGCTCTCGGTTTCACAGATTCAGCTTGTTTTGGATTTCGTTTTGGCTGCTTTTGCTTCCGACGGTTCTGCAGACCCATTCTTCCCTTGGCACGCATGACGTTACTCGCCGAGGTTCCAAGCTTTCTCGCCACATCTCGTACTGATACTGAAGGATGCTGCTTGTAGTATTCCTTAACCTTTTTGTCCATTGTGGTATCAACAGGCCCGGGTTTTCTACCACGTCTTGGGGCATCAGTAAATGTGCACTCTTCACAATGCTTCCGCAATGCGGTTTGAACTGCTCCGACACTTATACCTTCTTCTCTGGCTAATTTTCTTATAGAAAGACCACTCACGGTGCCCCATTTGTGCACAGTTCGCTTTCTTTGCTTGGGAGAAAGGCCACGCATTTTCAAAATTTCGCACTAAATGTTAGAAAAATGACAGCATCTGTTTCTTTTGGATGTAAACAACAGGACGCAGCCAATGTTTGGTTGAATACTGCACGTTATTTGAAATGACGGTTGATCGTAAGTGTATTTATAATCATCGGAACGGTCTATACTGACATTTGGTATGAGTAAACTACAGCAAATGGGTACCAGTGCGGCATTTCACATAAAATGTGTAGATTGTTCACGAAGCAGACTTTCCAATGCTCTTGAAATTTCCAATTAACGACAAACTGATATGATTTCTTTTAGTGAAGGTTGAATCGTCGAAGAATATTAATTTAACTTGCAAGTCATTCGTCGTTTACCGTGTAGGAAGACTTTTTTATTTCATCTCTATTCCACCAACGGAATATAATTTTAATATAATATAATTGCAAGCTTGCTTGTATTAAACGTTAACATTAAATTCAATTTGATGTTTTAAAAATTATTATACGGAATCCTGTTTTTTATCATCCCGTAAACGAACACCGGTGCTTCAAATGCACCAAAACTGATGGCAACCAAATCATCCCGATCAGGCAACTTCACAAGGAAGTCATTGTGAGCCATGAGCTGTCCATTGAGTCCGTTCACATTGTTGAGTGAGCAGTTCAGAGCCGCTCTGCGAAAAGCAGTCCCAAAATGATGGATCAACAACGAATTTCCAAGAAAATATAAAGTAGTACAAAAAAAAAAAACAAAAAAAAAAAAAACAAAACAAAAATACGAATCCATTTTAACTAAACTCTAAATCATTATTAATGATTTATCAATTATTAACAAAACAAGAATTAAACTTATATTTCTACAAATAAAACATAAAACTAATTAAATGACCAGTTCCGCTTAAGCAAATCTCGCGAATTTGTTTAAATTTGGTCAAAAACATAAATATTCAACCCTTGTTTTGTATCTTCTTAAACGCTCTGCATATATCAGTGATTTCTGTAACGCTAAATTCCTTTTTTATAATCTGTAGAAAATTTGTAGCCAAAACATATAGCTGTTCTATAGTAGTAATAGTCTAAAGTATATGAAATACAGATTTATCTGCATATCTGGCATCCTTGAATGAGACTAATAGCGAATTTCTTTATTCCACGAGCTCACCTCGTTTTGACCTGGGAGCGCACTAACTACTGTCAAAACCCTTCTTTATTCGCTCGATTTTGACCCAGTTTTGACCTGCCGTGCTGCCCGAAGCGCACTGTAAAATTTGTCAGCTTCAACCCACTACCGCACGTGCTAAGTTCGTAAACAATTATCTGGCATCTCTTTCTTACTTGCGTCTTAAATGGCGATGCATTTCATTATTCCTCGGCAGTTTTGCCTGCACACAGTGGAATAAAGAAATTCGCTATAACAAAGTTAAGTAGGTAACGCTGCTATTTATCAAAACTGTGCTCGGCGAACGCAAAATTGTAGTATTTTTTTTTTCTTTAGAGCAATGCATCACTGTAAAAAAATCGCAGGAATAGAACAAATTGAAAAATTCAAAGCTTTGGCGATCTAAATTGAAGCAGCGCTTCGTCGCGGATAATGTTGTTCTGGTAAAGGTCTACAAATAACTGCGCACATTTTGAGACAATCTGAAGACATTTTTTTAAGTTATTTTCTAAAAGTGCGAATGAATTTTGGCTTTACTCTTTTCTTTTATATTTTTTTTTGTTTTTTTTTAAACTTTGTACCTCAGAAACCGTTGGTTTCACAAAAAATTGTCTGAAAATGAGTTATATGAAATTAAAAATACCTCATAAATATACACATGGTGAAAAAACTTGTTTGACTAAAAAAAGTTTAAAATAAACAATAAATTTCGATTTGAAAAAGAAAGAAACTTAAAAATATTACATAACCTTATAAGAAGTCCAGGACGGATGAATGAATAGAAATCAACTTTTTATGGAAGATTAATTATTTTACCAAGTTCTAGTTTCATCATTTTTCAAAATGATTGTACTCTAATGATTTTAAAAGGTCCTAAATGCATCGGTTTTCGAGTTACACTGAGTTTAAGTTCAAAATTTTTTTGATATATAGGAAAATACACTTTAAATTTTAATTTTTGGTGCAACGTAAAAATTAACGAATATATAATAAACGGGACACAAGCACTTATGGTTCTTACAATGTCACTTTTTTTAATTTGTCCGTGGTTCTCTAGTGAAAACCATAAGTTCATTGAAATGTATGATCAGTATTATACAATTCATTCTTTGACAACAAGACGATTGGGCAAACGGTTCTTAAGAAAAGGGTTAAAATTTTTCAAATGATATATTCATATATTGATTAAATATTCATTTCCGGGTTTTGTCATCTTAAGAACACATGTTTCATGGTATGGATACTTTACAGAACTAACTTCACTTTATTTTTTGTATACATTATGAGTGATTGATACCTCATCATCTAAAAACAGTTTCTCCTTGTTACTCCTTGTCCATATTCTTTATATGATACCCAACAAAATGGCATTTTTGATAATATATCATTACGTTAAGCCCAATCATACAATTCTTTCGCATTTGTAATATTATGTTCATGGTGAAGTACTTCCGACATTCCGATGAAGCTGATTTTTTTTTTTTTTTTTAGTGTTCCAGATTCTGAATAGTAAACAACGAAAGGATGAATGGTGACTCGACTATCACTCCAATAACTAATTTGAGCGAGATCTTGAATAACAAATGAATTGTTCTCGGAGAAATAACCCACGATAACCATCCTTCAATTTAGTATTGTCCCATGTAAGACTGTTGAATTTTTATATAATTGTGGGTTATCAATTTCTCCAACTTTTCACAAAAAATAAGACACAAACTCATCAACTGGTTTCAGAAGTTTCTCTGTATCACATCGATTTAAACCCTTTTCTTAAAAACCGTTCGTCCAATCGTCTTGTTGTCAAAGGATGCATTGCATAATATTGATCATACAGTGCGTCTTGAACTGTCCTACAGATCAGACGTTTTTTCGGTTGCTTGTGGACTGGTCTTTGACTGCCTATAGCTTCAAAGTTTGTGTTTTGTCAGTGTGTCTTTTAAAGACTACCTGAAAGTTATTTCCCATCAGTCTTTCTCAAGACTACCTACTTTTGAATTTAACATTTGTTTTAACTTTTTTCGTATCACCTGAAATGGCTGGACGGAAAAAGAAACCTCGCATCGCTGCGGGGAGGAAAAGAGAGGCATCTCTTTCTGACACATCGAGTGTCTGTAGTGACAATCCTTTTGATATTTTGCCTGAGCAAGAAGCTGGTGAAATGGAAGTTACCAATAATGAAACTATACAAAATATAAAATCTTTAAAAAAGGAGAAAGTTCCACCTATTGTGGTAACTATTTCTTCTGAATTTAATATATTCAAAAAGGAACTTTCAACGTTTGTTTCTGACGTTAAAGTTACCTATCAAATTGGCCGTAGAGGTGAATGCCGCTTATTAGCCGACTCAGTAAAGGGTCGAGATCGTCTTGTTCAGTATTTAACCGACAAGATGTACAAATTTTTTACATATGACACCAAGAACGCCAAGCCGTTCAAGGTTGTCTTGAAAGGTCTCACCAACGATCAAACCGTTGATGAGATCAAACTTACTTTAACAGAATTACTTGGCATAGCCCCTACCCAAGTAATTCTAATGAAACAAAAATCACGAGGCGAAAACAGTCAGCGAACTGGAATTTCCCTTGTAAATTATTTAATTCATTTTAACCGCAGTGAGGTTAATACCTTAAAATTTTTTGAAAAAGCACATGCTTTATATAACGTGCGTGTAAAATGGGAATTATATCGAAAGTTTGGCGGAGGTGAAAAGCATATCACCCAATGCCGTATTTGCCAACGTTATGGCCATGGTTCAAAGTTCTGTAACATGGACCAAAAATGCCTCATTTGTGGAGACTCTTCTCACACAAAGGACACATGTCCTGTGAAAGAGAGTAAAAATTTTCGCTGTGCGAATTGTAACGGCAACCATATGTCGAATTTTTATCAATGCCCAGTCCGTTTAGCAATTGTTAAGGCAAGGCAAGGTAAACAAAATTCAATTTCTCAATTAAAACCAACTTCAAAACAAAATTCTCCAAGCGTACCAGTGACGCATAGTTTACCTACTCCTTTGCATACCCGTTTAACTTATGCACAGGTTACAGGTAGTTCGAACATTATACCGCCTAGTGTTGGTAGTTCGGAAATGACCGTTAATATGGGTAAGCAAAACACGCTAGAAAATAATTGTACACCTATTACTCCAGCTAATATTGCTGCCGAAAATATTTTTTCTAATGTCAACTGCCTGGGGCCTATTACGGCAGGTAAACTTTCTTTTTTGCAACAGGCAATGTTCGATCTTATGAACGCCATGTTGCAGGCAAAATCAATGTTTGAAGCCATTCAAATAGGCACAAATTTTACTATTAAAATTGTTTCTAATTTAAAATTTAGCAATGATTTTAAATAAAACAATTAAAATATTAAATTGGAATGCTCGCTCATTGAAGGCCAATGAGAATGAGCTTTTTAATTTTTTAACAGTAAATAATGTGCATATTGCAATTATTACTGAAACATTTTTGAAACCTAACATAAAATTAAAATATGATCCCAATTACGTGGTTCATAGATATGATAGGATTCAGGGTTCCGGCGGTGGAGTTGCAATTGTTATTCATCGCCGAATCAAACATCGTGCTCTTCCCCATCTTGAGACGAAAGTTATTGAAACTTTGGGAATTGAAGTTCAAACTGAACTTGGGATTTTATTTATTGCCGCAGCATATTTACCATTTCAATGCACACGCGAGCTCAAAAATTATTTTAAAGGTGATTTACAAAAACTCACCAGAAATCGTTCGAAATTTTTCATAATCGGCGATTTTAACGCTAAACATCGTTCATGGAATAATTCTCAAAGTAATTCCAATGGCAAAATTTTATTCAATGATTGTTCTTCAGGATACTATTCTATTTTGTCTCCGAATAGTCCTACATGCTTTTCTTCTGTAAGAAACCCTTCAACAATTGATTTGGTGCTGACAGATCAAAGTCATATATGTAGTGATTTGATCACACATGCTGACTTTGATTCTGACCATCTTCCAATAACTTTTTCTTTATCACATGAATCAGTTTTAAACCCTATGAGCTCTGTTTTTAATTATAACAAAGCTAATTGGGAAAGATACAAAAATTATATTGATAGAAATTTCAATAATGAGCTTGATTTGCAAAACGAAGTGAATATTGATTCCGCTTTGGAAGCATTAAAATGTGCAATTGTTGATGCCAGGAATTGTTCTGTTCCAAAGGCTCAAGTGAAATTTGATTCATCAATAATTGACGAAAATCTTCAACTTCTAATTCGTTTGAAAAATGTCCGCAGACGTCAATATCAACGTTCTCGTGACCCTGTTTTTAAAACTATTTATAAAGATTTACAGAAAGAGATTAAACATAGATTTACTCTTCTGAGAAATCAAAATTTTGAGACTTAAGTTGAAAAATTGAAACCATATTCAAAACCATTTTGGAAGCTGTCGAAGATTCTTAAGAAACCTTCAAAGCCTATTCCAGTTTTAAAAGATGGTGAACGTTTTCTTGTATCCAATGAACAAAAGGCTCAAAGACTTGCTCAGCAGTTTGAGAGTGTTCATAACTCAAATTTGAATTTTGTGAGTCCAATTGAAAATGAAGTCACACGTCAATTTGATTTAATTTCTTCCCAGAATTTTTTACCTGCAGAAATAATTGAAACTAACTTGAATGAGATTAAATCAATTATTAAAAATTTCAAAAATATGAAAGCACCTGGTGACGATGGAATCTTTAATATACTAATCAAACATCTCCCTGAGAGCACAATGGATTTTTTAGTGAAAATTTTCAATTGCTGCTTCAAAATTGCATATTTTCCCAAATTATGGAAAAATGCAAAAATTACTCCCATTTTAAAACCGGATAAGAACCCAGCTGAAGTTTCAAGTTATCGACCAATCAGTTTGCTTTCTTCAATAAGTAAACTGTTTGAGAGAGTTATTCTTAACAGAATGATGTCACACATCAACGAAAATTCAATTTTTGCAAATGAACAGTTTGGATTTCGCCATGGGCATTCCACAACTCATCAATTGCTCAGAGTTACTAATATGATACGAGCTAACAAATCTGAAGGTTATTCCACTGGAGCTGCTCTTTTAGACATAGAAAAAGCATTCGACAGTGTTTGGCATAAAGGTTTGATTGCGAAATTGCAAACTTTTAATTTTCCAATTTTCCTAATCAAAATTTTAAAAAATTATCTTACTGATCGAACTCTGCAGGTTGTCTATCAGAATTCAAAATCTGATAGATTTCCTGTCAGAGCAGGTGTGCCTCAAGGTTCAGTCTTGGGTCCAGTCCTGTACAACATATTCACTTCAGATCTTCCTGATTTGCCTCCAGGATGCACAAAGTCATTGTTCTGCGATGACACAAGCATTTCCGTAAAAGGAAAAAGTCTTCGTGTCATATGCAGTCGATTGCAGAAAAGTTTAGATATTTTTTCTTCCTACTTGCAAAAGTGGAAAATCTCTCCCAATGCTTCTAAAACTCAAATGATAATTTTTCCGCATAAGCCTAGGGCTTCTTTCCTCAAGCCAAACAATAATCACGTTGTCAAGATGAATGGGGTTATTTTAAGTTGGTCCGACAAGGTTAAGTACTTGGGACTAATTTATGATAAAAAACTTATTTTCAAAGAGCACATTGAGAGTATACAAGCCAAGTGCATCAAATATACGAGATGTTTATATCCTCTCATTAACAGGAATTCTAAACTTTGTTTAAAGAACAAACTTTTGATTTACAAACAAATTTTTAGACCAGCAATGCTTTATGCTGTACCGATCTGGTCAAGTTGCTGTTCAACAAGGAAGAAAACGCTCCAAAGGATTCAGAATAAAATTCTGAAAATGATTTTGAAGCGTCCTCCTTGGTTTGGTACACTCGAATTACATAGACTTACTGGTGTTGAACCATTAGAAGCTATGTCAAATAAAATTATTAACAATTTTCGACAAAAATCGTTGCAATCCTCAATTGCTACGATAAGCTCTCTTTATAGCCTATAAGTTAGCAATTAAGTTAGTTGTAAGTTTACTTCCCCTTTTCTGACAAGTAGGTTTAAATCCCTACGAATGATAAGTCCTAATTGCGAAAGCAAACAAATCCTAACAATTAAAATTACAAATTTCTAACAGTGTTGAGAAGTCACCATTTGTGATTGGACACACATACTCATTATTTACTAATATTTATCATAAATACTTAAGCTACTAACAAATCCCCCCTTAATAAAAAAAAAAAAAAATATTGATCATACAGTGCTCAAGCTCAAATCTATTTGTAGTGGTGAATAGTGGCGAAAAACTGAATTTGGAAAGGGTTTGCTTGTAGAAAGTAATTATTTACCACCAATTGTTACGGGAAGTTTACAAACGATTTACATTTGTTTGAGCAAAGCAGCAGAAAATTGTTAAATAGATGGCACTATTTGCGCTATATTATTATTTCGTTATTCCTACGATGTCTCAATTTTAGTTTCAGCTCAAAAACAGTTGAGTAAAATATATTTACCAGCATGAAAAAATTGGGTGAAAAAGGTTCTTCCGGTTTGAGAGAACAAGCTTGGCTGAATAATTGTGTTTTAAAACCTTCAATCCAAAATATCTTACCACTCTATTAACAGTAATATTTGGCCGATATGATTCAATCTTCATTCATTAATCATTTCTAACAAAAATAATAATCTTTATTTACATCCTCCCACTAACAGTGTTATGACTTACCTTTTGTTTCGAGAGGTCTGCTTCGGATCACTTCCTGTCGTTAGTGCTAGGATGCTGGTGAGCGCAATGGAGAGCATTCTGGGTACTGTAGGGATAGAGCGGATGGTAAAAAAAATTATACGGAGGATATTAGTTACACAGGTAACCTAATTGTAGGTTACGGTGTTGGCTGGAATAATTTTGAGAAGCGATTTTTCTTATAGTTAAAGAAAAATAAGAGACCTTATGTTAAAAGCGTTTCTCATTCCTCCTTAAAATGTTCATTATGTGGAAAATAAAGAACCAAAAATAGCTCTTCTCCACAAAACCAGTAACATTAAAACTAATTTTGGCCACAATAAATAATAACTAGGGTAGATGACCCAATAGTTGTGGTAGCACCAATAGTTGCGGCATCGCTTTTAAATTCATCGTTTAAACTAATTAGAACCGAATTGCTTATGCTACATTTTGAAGAAATAATAGATTAAACATAAGTACATATGTTACTACCACAAAATACACTGAAAATATCCAAATTACTGATAAATACTGTATTTTTCAGAAACTTACCCGGAAGGCACCACTCACTACCCATTTTCTTATTTTGTCCTCGATTGTTTAAAGATATGTGTGTGGTTTTAGTACGATTATTACTCATATAATTATTTTCCCAGATGACAGTTTATTTTGGAAACTGTTGCACAGATGAAGTTCGTTAATAGATGATCATATTATTTATAAATTACTTCCTCCACTATTGGATCACAGGATACACTCCCAAGTAACAATCCTGATGCGATTTAGTTTTATTTAAATTTTATGGTAGTTTTATCAAGACATTACTGAATATATCAAGTTTTATGACAAGGTTTTTAAGAACTTCTGGTTTTTATACATCAGCAGTTTCCAAGAACACTTGAAGAGTACTCTATAAAACTCTTTCGCCAATAAGTCTAATTACCCTGAGGAGTGGTTTTGAAACCCACTTAACATCCCTTTCAAAATACATATGAAAAACTTCTACAAAACTTCATAAGAGTTTTACGATAGTTTTATGGTACTTATCCTTAAGATGAATCTTTCTTGAAAATGTACCCAAATTTTTTTCTTAAATCCATTTTGTCTCATGAAAGAGAAAACATTCGTGAAAGAAAAGAATCTAAAATAAACAAACATTTTTCAGCTCATTCAAGCAACTAACTCCTCAAGTCAAGTCAACCTACATCTAATTAAATTAAGTCAATTAAGCGTGTATACTTTTTTTGTGAATAAGCAGCAAAAATGGTATTCATGCCCCTGCTTCATGCATTATGTTGCATTTTTTCATTTTGCTCATTCATGTTCTAAAGCCCTAGCCTATAACGATTTAAGAAATTAAAAACATGTAAAGGGAACAAGAAGTTTAAGCGATTAACCATGGGCTTGGATGCAGCATTGATTCCTATGAGTATTTCTTCCGGTGTCGCCACCATTTGCTCGTAAGCGTAGTTGAAATCCTTCATTACATTATTATTGCTTGTGAGCTTTTGTAGTATGCGCTTCTTTGGAGGTGGCACTGGATTGTCTTTCACTTCAGTATCAGGCCATATCTCCATCCATTCGAGCTCATCATCAGTTTGATGCTTGACTGTAAACAAACAGCTGTCAAACGGGAGAGGGAGCTATCCCAGATAAAATTTGTTTGTCTTGAAAAGTTCAAACAAGTTTTATTCAAGCGCAAGTATTCTTCTCCGAGAATGCAATAAGTAAATGCCAGCTTATCGAGATACTAAAAAAATATTATTAGTCTTACACAAGAAGTTTTAGTTAGAAGCCGTCTTATGAGGGATTAATATAAAACCATCGACAAATATGGCGAACAGACTGTGATTGACTCCGTCAAAATAATAGCCATTTGTAATTGAACGGTAATAAAAGACCATCATTCCCAATGCTACTAATAATTCTGGCAGTTTAGTAGTGAATGTTGACCATGATGAAGATAAAGTTTAGTAAAATTTTCCATAGTCCAGCAAACCTGAACTTAACGAAAATTCAGATATTTTTCTTTTTTTCTAAATAAATTATTTATTTGGCAGTAATATCATGGCGCGTTGAAAATTACTAACTTTTTTGCAACATAACACGTATAAACTGAACTCGGCAATTAAAAATTCTCATATAGGAACTTGAATGTACGTGAAGATTTACCTAACTATTTTATTTAACGATTGCGATGACATTCATTTTGGAAAAGGAGTAGATCGATGAGGTGTGTTTCATAAATTGCTCTATGTAAATAATAAATAAATTCTGTTCCAAGCGAAATAAGCTAAAAAGAAGGACCGCGAACCTAATTTGTAAAACTCTCAAAATTTGTTTTAGTTTTTTCATGGCTGTTAGTAACTCCTAAATGCTATTATGAGTGCATATCGATAAAAATATAGAGTTTAAAGCGAACTTTAGGAACTATTCTCGAGCACCTTCTCTAGTATGGGCCTACTCGATCTTATGAGGATTTTACGGCTGATTTGTAGCAGTTTGTGAGAATGATAAGATTTATACACTGTTTTAAAGGACAAGCAATCAAAACTTCTTCAAGTGAATCGTAAAACTGATATTGTTACTTGGGCTATGCTCTTATAGTTGCGGTATGTTTCGCAATTCTGATTTACGTTTATCAGAACATATGTATGTGGGACTACTTGTATATATTAGGGACAAGCAGGTACTAGGGGACATACCTAAATGTTACATCATATTACTATTCAATTTTTGAACCCCACCTTCCCCTGCCACCGTGTATTTACCGATACTTCATACATGATCGGCCACAAAAGCTATCGCTCTCACCCCTAAAATGCCGTATTATGCATTTATGACCTCTTAATCGATGCTTACCCACTGCTTTTGGTCTTGTAATTCTTTTAACGAACCTTTCACAGCTTCAGTCGCTCTTTTAGTAAACACTAACGTCAAAAATGTAAGCGCAAACATGGTACGAAGCAGTGGTAATAGGATCTAACTTCCAGTGTTGAGAAGTCACCATTTGCGAAAAAAAAATTCTTCTGAATATTTCAAAATGAGCGCCATTGGTCTTTCTCTTCAGCCAATTTCAGCCCTTTTCAAATGTTAGTCTAGAGACATTTTATAAAAAGTATGCACAATTTGTTTTATTTTAATAAAACCTACATACCCTCACTGAATTTTGCCAACATCTGACCAAATTGGCGCAAAATCCGTCTCTTAGTTAACTTCGTGCATTTTTGTATTTACTTGCAAATCGACTTGTCAACCTATTAAAAACAATATGATAAATAGTAAAACAATCAAAAACCACTTCAAGCGAGGCAAATACCTTCATTTAACCAAGCAAACACGAATGTTTTATATACCGCAACTACAGGAACACCCATTCACAACTATAGGAACTCTACCGCAACTATTGGAACAAAAGCGTGCAACTTATTTTAGTTAATTTAAACCCTCAAAGCGGGTTCAAAGTCAATTTTAAGGTGCAAAATTATCAAATAGAACCCATTTCAACAGAAAGTAGTGAAACGGACCAGCTAGATTCGTTTTTCTTAGCCAAAACATGGCTAAACATGCATAACTCGTGCTTAGCTCCTCCACTATTGGGTCATTTACCCTATATCTAAGAAAAAGTATTCCTTCTCAAAATTTATGTGCTTACTGCCATCAACCTACACTGTTCTACCGCAATGAACAGTCGATTACCAGCAGCACGGCAAAACCACGTTTATCATCGTTACACTTGGCTAAAGCGAATTTATACAGTATAATTCCGCCGATCTCGAGCGAGCGAAAACGCAATAAAATACTCGAGTTGTGTGTCCGTTGTGTGCTCGCGGTACATGAAGAAACATTCAGTTCAAATTCAACACGCCCACGCAGAAGTGGAGCTGCTACACTGACAGTAGCAGTAATTGCGCTAAAGACAACAGCAAAATCGAGTAAAACCTAGTGCAAACACAGGCAGCCCCAGCATCAGCGTCATCATCGTCGTCGGTTTTGTCGTAGCCGTTGATCGGAGTTAATTCATTCGCTGCAACGCTATCTCACATCACCGGCTGGGGTCTCGTAGTCCACCTTAATGTTCGCTTAGTTGGAGGCAAGTGCGTCGTTCAATGGCCCTACTTTCGACACAGGGGAAACGTCTTTCATAATAATCGTCTTCACCGTCGTCATCCTTATTAAGCTTGCGACGTACTCGATTATGTAGCTCTTGGTAAGGAAGTTTGTTTGAGTCAAGTTAAAGTGAGTCAACTTCGTGCTTGTGCAGAACGCAGGGTCAAACCCGTTGGACTCTGAGGTTGATTGATAGCGCTCGACTGATCTCGACTCTGCTGGCCGCAGTCAATCTTCTAGGGTACTTAGGTCAGTTCAGTAGAGAGCATCGATTTCGCTCCGCGCACATCCCTCTTACGCAGTGTGTTTACGTTGTCGTAAATAAGAAAATTGTAAAATAGATTAGACCAGAAATAGCTCTAAATTGAAGCTAACAAAAGATGTATCAAAACAGTTCGCTTGAAGTACGCGCGAGAACCATAAAACATATCACGGAGCGCGCAGCTTCCTCTCAAGCACAGCATCTTTTCGACGTCGCTAAACTGCTGTCGCACTATTCCGAAGATGTGCGACTCGTCCCCATATGTACGGGTGATGTGCTGACGGGTCGCTAAATTGGATAATAAGCTCCTTTATTTATGTTTGTTTGCATACAAAACAAATTATAACAATAATCTCGATTTCTTGTACAGCCGTAGAGAGGAATTCATCATTTCTGCTCTAGGAATGCTGTTATGTAAGCTATGAGATTGAATATTATCATATGACAGCTGTTTAATTAGAAAAAAAAATGTTAGCGATTAATTTTGAAATTGATAAATTTTATAATTTGATCTGGAGCAAAAAACACTTCAAAGCAAACCAATTGATAATCGCTACTCTTTCAAAAGAAAAACCATTCGAAGTCTTGGACCATCTTGGAATTCAGAATGACTTCTGGGGTCGATTTCCGGCATTAGAAATCATCGCAATATGGGATGGTATTTGAGTTTGTTCTCTACTCTGATCGTATGAATCCGAGTAAAAAAAGCTCGACATTTATAATAGTCATAAAATTATAATTTTCTGCATTTAGATGGTCACGCAGATAATTTTCCAATCAATTACTGTAAAATAACGAAGGGAATCCGTTGAAAACTAACTGAGTTATAATCATTTGAAATTGGACAAAAATTATTACATGTATTGTACATGTTCTTTTAAATATTTATTTAACACCTCTCTCAGAAGCCTGCTGAAAAACATAGTTCTACGTCAAAAATATTCAGCTCGAAATGATATAATAGACCATCATGAAAAACAAACAATCTTAAACGTGATCAGAACCGGTTTTACGATTCTAAAGGCCTACTAAAGACTTAGGCCCAAAACTATTATTTGTCTTTGAAAACATAACGAAATTTGCTCAGTATTTTTTAGAACATCTTTTTACGATATTTCTTCGCTGAAAACTGAAAACTCAATGCCTACAGTATATTTATTTATTCTAATCGTACGCAATCTATTTTACTCAGTTTTTTTATTGGAAATCTAAAACTCTCGATTGAAACTTTTTGATTAATAAAAGTTTATTTTTCAAGGTTTGTGGGAGTCCTCAGAATGACACAAAAAAACATGAACAAAGAATGAAAATAAACAAATAAACTGCCACAGAATAAAATACAACCAGAACTTTCATGAAAATTAGGAGAAATAATTGAACAAAGTTTTTGATAGTAAAGAGTAATTAGCTTTATTTCAAATAAATTTCCATTCAACATAGTAAAAGTAGTATATAATTGTAAACAGTTCATACAAACTAGCAGCATGAATGTTTGGAACAAATAGTAAGAGACTTTTATTGCTTAATATTGTTGAAACACATCATCGCTTTATTTCTATTTATCCAAAACTCAATTTTGTTCAAACATCGAAATAAGAACATTTTTAAATTAAATAAATTTTTCGCCACCCTTTCTGACGATACAACCAACTGCCAAAGTCACTCGAAGTTTTGTTTAACCAATTGGGAAAGTAAAATGTTTTTTTTTTCTCTTATCAAACTTGGGGAATGAAGGCAGCGAGAACAATCGATGCTTGAAATGTGCACGCGAGTTTCTTTGTCCCAGCCCGTAAGGCACTCGTAAGGAAACTTACATACGCACACGGCTCCGACCCGAACAACAAACAATATTACGCGGTACCGTACCGTAGGGAAGCAGTTCTTTGCAGCAGAAGTGCTTATTTAAGGAGAATGCATGCAATGCAAAAGTCAATTGAAACACAATCGGCAGTGTCGTGTGAAAATTGCGTTCACAATCGACTTTTTAGTCAATCAACAAGAGAAGGGAGGGTGGGCTGGCCCATGTTAAGTTTAACCTTAACGAAATGATTTAAACTGTGCTTATGGAACGTAGAATTTTGCCTAAGACACAAAATTTAGTTGATCAGTCTCGGCAGCAGCTAATTGATTCCTCAGATAGCTGGCATCGATAGTGTATGTTTTGCAGGGAGTTTTGTTCGACATGTTTTATTTATACTGGCTCCTTGTCGGACGTGTTGCAATGTTTAACGTTTATCTCTACATGTGAGCGAGCGGCAGATTTATTTACGTAGATACGTTTGAAAGATTACTGGCTTTGAAAGATGGGCAGACCGCATTAGCATCTGTCAGTAGCGGGAGCTTAGAGCAACGAGATGACTTGACTTCTTCGGTCTGTATTTCGAATACTTCGTGAAGACTGGCTGGTTAGCATCACCAGGAGAGCGTTGAGCCGACTGATCAATCCATTGGAACAAGAAACAAGTTGCTTTTTGACGTAAGTGAGACTCATTTTAAAAAAACGATTCGAAAAGTGTATTGGGTTTATCAAATTCAAACAAACTTCAGGTATACCCAATAATCGGTGCAGCGCGCTGCTCTCACTGCAGGACTTCGAAGCAATAAACCAACAGCCATCGAAAGCATTTCTTCTTACCGTTTAGATTAATTGATATTGGATCAAAAGATGAGAACGAGAAATTAATCTTCACGATCACAGGAGTTCACATAGCAACATGAATAAAACTTTTGAAAACAGCTCCTTTGTAGTGCGGAATGCCGACGACGACGACGTCGACGAGGCCGAAAGCGACAGAAAAGTATCGACCGGTGGTGGTGGAGTGCGCACTGATCATGATCAAAGCATTCGTTATCGATAGCCGTAAGACCGGTCGGGGACGACAACGACGACGACGACGACGACGGATCCCAGTGGTAATCGATTGGCGGGGAAACCGCGAGATTTGTGGAGAGAGATATCAATCAGTAAGACACAATCGTACAGGAGTGAAGCGATTATTATCGTTTAATCGAGCGCCGCCTTTTGATCTTAGTGAAATTGGTGTTATTCATGCTTGAAAGGTGAATCCGTCCGATCGGCATGGAAATGGTGAAATTTGTAATTTCAACAGCGAGTTAATGGCTCTACCAGTTGTTTTTATAATCGGTTTCATATTAACAAGCTACTGTTCCAAATATTTAAATATTGAGTAGCGATAAAAACCATTTTCGTCCGAGGACTTCAATTATCGCCGTAATTAGTACCTAACATGTTGGGAAACATATGTTTCGAGTCTTCATGACATGTGAATTAAATATGATCCTACGAAACGTACAAACCAAGGCGAACCCGATTGAAAGGAAAAAAGCAAAACACATTAGCTTAGCCCTACCGCAAACGCTAGCTGTTAATAATTGAATTTTTATCGATTCGAGCACGGCTGTGTAACAGCGGAAATCAGTGGACTTTTTTGATCGGAGCTAATAGTTCGAGAAATACAAATACGTTTATCAGGGTTGATTCTATTGATAAAATAACAAAGGGGTTGTATGCAAAGCCACAACCGTAAGGTTGGCGAAGAACTACATAGAGCTGTTTGTTCCATTACTGGGATTGTTGCATTCGATAGTGCTCGCAAGTGATGAGTTAGTATTTTTTATCGAAAGTAGGTAACTATTTTTTCATTATGGAAATCTACAGTAAATGTTTCATAATAACCCTTCTTTTGATAACAACAATATCGCACGCTTGGCTTGGGGGCTAATAGCGGTCTCGATCAACTAGATTAGTTGAGAGAATTCGTTATCGATATTGTTTTTGACTCATTTTGCATGTGTAGGATAAGTACACGATACACCGTGCCCCAGTGCTGAGTCGAGAAATTTTGTAGCTCGAAAAGACTCTAGACTTGATCGGTAATCGAATCCGATATCACAACCGTGTGGAAGAGCTAGCCGAACGACATCGCTAACCACAGAGCCACTTCCCTTAATTAGCTTCCCCAACTTCAGTAGCAATTCGAAGCTATTGCAAACGTGGTGCGTTCCATCCTTTTTTCCTGGAGAGCCGCCTTAAACTTCTCCATCTTAGTCTTGTAATCAGCAACTTTCGACATAATGTAGGATCAGACAAAAAATTCATGCTTGGCGACATTTTTTTTTATTAGAAAATCCATCAAATTGTCCCTTCATCAGCCTCCAACCAAGTTTGCAGTATGATCATCTTCAAAGAGTTTTTGAAGACTCGGGGCAATAATTTTCTTTAAATCTTCCGTTTTATAACAAATAGCATAGACTTTAACGCAAATTGACATGTTCTGATATTTCATGTTGACCAGGCACCTACTAGTTGATTTCTGAGACTTTATTCCTCAATATAAGATATATTTTGTTTACCATTTGCTTTGTGAAATATATTAAAACCATGCCAAAACTGTTTTCGTAGAATCTCCGTTTTGCTCAGCTTTTGTCCGATTTAAGATCTGCTATCATGTGGACAAACTCTTAGAATTTTGATATTTGGCCTTAAATGCGAAATGGCGTCGAAAAAACGTTGAAAATTTATGATTTCTCTCAAATTCGAAATGGCGCCATCCTCGCCCCTTAAGCTGAAATAGGTCCAAACTAGGGAAAATGTGTTTTTACATCAAAATACATCTTTTGATCATACATAGAAGCCATGGAAGTACTTAATAAATCACTTTCTACAGCTAAGAATAGGATGGTATATTGCGAAATCGTACGTGCCATGTACTGTTTTGAATGCATGCATTGTTACTTTCACTAAACAGATTTAGAAGACTCTAAATATTTTTTCAACAGTAAACCGATGAAAAAATTATGTAAAAATTGATTGGAAAAGCAGCGGCTTATCAATGCTCGCATGCTCGCTTTCTGCTCGTGATGATTATTTCAGAATCATATTGCAAAAAATTTCAGCTTCTATACAAGTTATGCCCCTTTCCCAATTTCACAAAACGCAAATAGATTTTTTTTTCTTATCTTATACGAATGTACGAAAAATTTGTCGGAAAAGCTCATTCCGTATTGGCAACCGGTGAAACCGGGCTGATGAAACACTCAGTCACGCAACAGTTTATTACGTTGTTGTGTGTTGCACAATGCAGCTGGCGGCTAGGGGACAATAAAATCCTGTTCGTACGGACTGGTGGCAGATATAAGAAATGAGTTCAAAATGTTGTTGTAAAGTCGAATTCAACATTTCGACTTAAGTATAATGAATTTTCTTTTTCAGGACACACTGAACATTTGATTGAAAACAGATTTGTTTTTACTGCGTATCAGCACAGAGAACAGACGTTCATCTTATTTTCAAAAGATGAGCAAAAACTTGCAACCGTCATTTGACAGTAAGTGGTAATGCTCCCGCTATGTGGCGCTCGTATCACTTAAAAACCAAGCACAGATATACACTACCCGTCATAAGTTTGGAATCGCTTTTCTGAGTATTGCAACACCCAGTTTGAATATTGCAACACCCCGAAAAGTTTAGCATCACTTGATATGGGCAGATTAACGTAACTCTATCTTTTGATTCTGAAAACCTAGAGAGTTGTGGTCTTCAGCAAAGTTGCTCAGCAGATCAAGGGCTTGTGATTGGAGGAGAGTTTAGTTCGGAATTCAGCCACAAGGCAGCGCTAGTGTGTATGAAGTTTTGAACGCTATTTAGCTCAATAATCCCACCATCTGGAGAGTTGCGATTTTCAGCAAAGTTACTCAAGAAGTCAAAGGCTTGTAATAAGCGGACAGTATAGTGCGGAATTCAGCCGCAACGCAGCGCTAGTGTGTACGTAGTTTTGAGCGTTTCGAACTTAGTTTAGCTTAATAATCACATCGTTTACACTGATAGTTTACACATGACGAAGTGAAACCAATTTGAATGTTAACAATTTGATCACCACACACAATACGTAAGCTTGTGTGTGTTTATTCTAAAGAAGTGCTTTCATTTGAGGAGGTTACAACATATAGCATGCGACTGTGTTGGTATGTTGAGAGTTTGACCAGCAGCATACACAACCCTTTTTACTAAGGGGAAAATTGACGATATCGCGACTAAATTGATTACCTCGGCTACAAAGAGTTGCAAGACTTGCCTCTAATCCGATATTGAAGTATTTGACTACCACAGGGGGCATTCCGTATTACTTTCCGCTGCAAGCTGGAGACCGAACACGCAACACCGTCGCCTTACGTGCAAGTCGAGTGGTTTTGACTTCAGTACATGGTGCGTTCGAGAAAGCGCATATAAGCCCCATCCAACGAGTAGACACCCGAAATGTATACACGAAGTCAAAAACACTTGCCCTGCTGGTTGCCGTAGTTGTCAAAGTGGTCGAAGTCGTATTTTAATTAGAACACTGGATGATTTTGATTTGTGTTGACACTGAATTGTAATGGAAATAGCCTCAATGGAATAGTTCGGAACACATGGCGTTATACTGTGTTTTGACGTGCTAGACCACAACTGGTGGCACTAGCCGACGACCGCAAATTTCTGGGTAGTAATATTCGCGCGATAAGTTGAAGTTTCAACATCCTGAACAAGTTTGCTGAACACCGTAACTTTCTAGCAGGTTGGAATCGTGAGATTAGTTAGGTTCAAAATACGACTCAGTGTGTGCCCACTAGCGCCACCTAGCGGTAAAATTTCACACTGAACTGGCCATAATACAGTTGCCTTTGACCTTCTGAACAAGTTTGCTGAAAGCCGCAACTTTCTAGGTTGTCAAAAACACGAGATATCCGCCTATTCCAGGTGATGCTAAACTTTTCGGGAGGTGTTTCAATATTCAAACTGGGTGTTGCAATATTCAGAAAAGCGATTCCAAACTTATGACGGGTAGTGTAGATAAAATGTCAATACATTAATATTTATGCAGTGCAACTGAGGCACCACAAGACAGATGTGGTTAGTGTATTAATGTATTTGGATTTGAGTTTTTACAAACAATTTTTCAAGTTTCTTCATATGAACATGAATGTCTGTTCTCTGTGGTATCAGTGCCGGACTTTGATTACAGCGAATGAGCGAATCAAAGAATAAAACATCAATCAATCGCCAGCTCGCCTTCTGTTCTGATGTTCATATTCAACACCTGCTGTAAGAGGCCCAACTTTTTCGTAAGTGGCTCCATCTATTTTTAAGCATTATCTTCTCCCAAGTTTTGTAAAGACGCAAAGAGATTTATTTCCGTATATAAGGCGTCATCCGTAAATTACGTGACGTAAAAACCAATTTTTTTGACCTCTGACCCCCATAAGTAACGAAACGGAACGCCACCATCTGCTCCTTCATAAAAATTACGTAACACAATGGGAAAATTCGCTTGGTAAAAATGCTCATATTTGGTGTACAATTATAGCCTTCCTGGAGTTCTTTTGTCACGTAACGCTTATCTTATCTCCCCCCCCCCCCCTTCCCTATGCTCCTGTTCGTAAAGTTCATGGTTACTCCTCCTCTCCCCTATGAGCGTTACGTAATTTATGGATGCCTTCTAGTACGAATACACAGAAAATGATTTTCATTTCGTGATTTGGAACGAGATGAGATTATTTCTTTTAGTGTCGGATGAAAGCAGATAGCAAAAAGTGCAATACTCTCAGCCACGCAATAGTTTATTACATTGTTGCGTGTTGCATATTGCACCTGTGCGGCTGGGAGATAATATTCTGTTCGTGTTGTATGAAAACAGATAACTGCACAATGGTCGGAGAATTGAAATTTTTGGCCAAAATTAATTTTTTTGTGCCAAATTGTCGGTTTTCCACTGCAGATGATTATGACATATAAGAAAAGTTTTGTACTGACAAGAGGCTGTCTATAAACCACGTAAACTGAGGCAAATGTCTTGTGTTTTCGAATAAATGTAAATAACTCGTTAGTGGAACGAGATAAACGATTACTGTTTTCAGCAAAGATGCACATAATAGTAAAACGCTTCTTATGGCTTTGAGAGTCAGTTCGCGATTTGTCCGCGGAAATGGCGCACGAATCTAACTTTTGATAGGAGCATTCAAGAGATATGGTTTCTTCAGCAAAGTTGTAAAGCTATTCAATTCAAACAAAACTACTGAAGACGAAACGATTTAGCAAATCTCGATTGTCAAGCCAGCAAATGTCGATGCAGTTTTTCATGGTCTTGTTTGTAAAAAACTGTTTTAAAACGGTGCTTGATCAATTCAATGCAATCATTTATAACATTTTCTGTTTTAGGTTGTATGAACAAACTCTCTAAATCGAACTTATGAACTTCCTCGTAAGACATTGCTCGCTTCTTCGTAAAACACTTGAATAAAACTTTAGAACTGAAAAGCACACATAAAATTTCGTTTTCTTTACATACACAAGCAATCAGACCGACAGACAGATTTTTGGGATAATAATTCAATTTTTTATTCGGTTAAGCATGATTTCACATGAATAATCGCTAAGTCTCTTAGCGATGTTGTAATGGGTTAACAAAATAAATTTCAGAAAAAAATTTGGGTTGGTAAAAAAACATCGATACACGCGAAAACCAATATATTACTAATATTAACCATATTTTTTTAAATAAAATGAAAAAAATATTTTTTTACTTAAGTGTGTACAACTGAATAATCACACTAATTTTAAGTTTTTCCAGTATATTTTTGAACCTAATTGCTATGATATACGTTGATAAGTATTCATAAAACTCCAAAAAATTACATAAAAAATTTAAAACTTTAAGTAACCTTTTTCTATCAAAACGCAAATTTTACTCAAACTTTTAACATATCTCGAGGAACATTTCAAAAGGTCCTATCTGACATTTGTAAACAAAACCCAATTTATGCGTATTCATTTAGAAGAGCTTCTTGTCTTTAAGCTTAGTGAAAAAAAATTTGTTTTTGATTTTTATAAAAAAAAATTATTGTATCCGAAAAATAGTCCAATTTGAAAAGCAACACAATATCGCACAGCTTTCTGATTGGACCTTTTTACCTACTAGTAGGCCAATCTGTTATTCGAACAAAAACTTTGACAGATACAGATTGGACCTCGCATTTTAAACTGTTGCAAAACATGTTAAAATTCTTTATCAGTGAAATGAAGTGCAGAAGAGAAGAAATGAAGTTATCTTCGTCTAAGCTTCAGTCGTTGCTCGGTAAGTTGGAGAATTATTTCGGAATTACTTAAGTTATTTGTGATACTTTGTTTTGCTAGATGTCGCCGAGAGAATTGATTTGCGTCTTCGAAGTCCAAAGACCAGAAATCGCATGAACATTTTTTATCGCGGTTTTAGTATGAGAGTATGTGATCTCTCCATGCAATCAACTGATTTGGAAGGTAACGTTTAATACATATAATAATTTATGTAAAGTTATAAATTGAAACTAACTATACGATTTCAGATTGTGAATCGTCATTCGAGGCTCAGTATCAACCTCGGCCATGTCACTACCGTCCTACTAATGGAGGTTGTCCGCACGACGGTATAGGGACATATAACTGTTCACCTTCTTGCCTCCATAAGATTGGTTCTTGTGATTGTTCATATAGTCACGAGTATAGTGAATAACGCAACACCGCAACGAATTTGGTAAATCTAGTTTATTCTTGTTTATTGTTATTTACTAGATAGTAAATTATTATTTTTGATATGACTTTAGATGGAAATTTGGCATTGGAAACTACGCACTGATCTCGTACATCTCGCCGTCATCGTTGTTTTTTTCTCTCGCGATATTTCATATTAATAAATAAATATAACATTCATTGTTTTGTTACCGTTTCTTTGTTTTTTTTTTAACATTTAACTATTTCAAATATTTATACATCTCTAATCCTCTTGTATGAGCTTCCATTTATCATTTTCCTTCTTGACCCCCACTTCATCTTCTACGGTCTTCTCAGCGACGACTAAACTCTCATCACCTGCCATCATGTGGCTAATGGATTCCTATTTTGATACACAAAAGAATTTGATGTAAGAATAATGCTCGTTAAAAAATGAAACCTCCATGAAAAAATATTGATAATATTTTTATGGAAATGTATCTAGAATTCGAATATCCTATGACAATCATTTCGTATTATTGTTGATCATAATAATAAATTGGTTCTTGTCGAGCCTTTGTAGTCATTGAATCAAAGGTCCAATATGTTACCAATTTTAACTACAAGATCTATTAGATAGGTCCTATGTGATAATGAAAACAACATAGGTCCTATGTAACAAAAACATCAATAAAACCTGAAAAAAAGGTTAAAAACGTTAAAAAAGGCACTGGAGGTGAAGACGACGGTCTTTCACTACAATGAAGATCATATACGTAATTAAATTTTGTTTCTGTTAGAATTGGTAATTAAAAAAGATTTACAAAACTTCAAGTTCATTTTTCTCTGATTAGCATCAACGTCAGATAGGACCTTTTGAAATGTTTCTCTAGATATGTTTTAAACAACGAATATTCTAATAAACCAATTTATCTAATAATTTCACGTTTTTTTAGTGTGTTGTGAACCAAATTGCTATAATATACGAAAAACTTTGTTGATAAATCACCCAAAAATTCAAAAATTGCAAAAAATGGAAAATTTTCAATCATCTTTTTCTACCAAAACGCAAATTTTCCGCAAACTTTTAATACATATTCTTGAAGGGCACAAGTAGGGCTCTCAGACACACTACCAGGTGCTGTGCTTACACATGCTTACATTTAATGTTTTTAATGGTCAAATTTAGGAAAATTACGCAAATTTTCAATGTGGCCTGCGACTGACTCTGTTGGGTTGATATCCATTACCCATCTTGTTTTAGGAAACTAATTTAATAAGCTTTCAATCATATGTGAACATATTATGATAGCTTTAGTAGGTTTTTATATATTCCAAAATATTTAGAAAAACTATTTTTCTCCGTTTCTGAAATAGGTAACTTTGAAGGCATTTTTCAACATGAACCGTTTTTTGTATCAAGATTTCATTCAAAAATTATGAAAATATAGATAAAATACTACAAAATCATGTGCTCAAAACATCCTGAATATGAAATTCGCATCTTGGTAATTTTGGCCACTCTTTTATATAGGGACCGTCTTATGTGACCTGGCCGCACCCTCGGCCACCTATTGCAGATTCAATTTGATATCATCGTTTTCGTTCGAAACTCACACATCTCAAAATTTTACACTTTTTAGTTTTGGTGGTGATCAATGCCAAATATTGTTAAGTTTCGTCCCACAAAGATCCGTTTCAAAGTTCGTGAAAAATCCAGAATTATAAGTAGAAGTACCTTTGCTGCTCAATTAAAAATTTCCTTTTACAGGTTAAACATGGAGTTGTAATTTGTTTAACTCACATATGTACATCATAATATGTACATCATAGACCTAATGTTTGTTTCATTTTGAATTACGCCGCATACAATTTCCGATTTTTCCATGAGGAAATAACGTACAAAATTGGTAAAAATATGTTTTTGCAGGGTTTTTATCAAACTTCAAGGAAAAAAATACAAGAAAAAATATTTTTCTGCTGTTCTGTTGAATTCTCGAACTTTTAGTCTTATACCCCCCATCAATTTTTGTACAGTGGCAACATCAACCGTATCGTCCACTTTTTCCCACCACTTCACCATATTAGATGATTTATCAGTTTACGCTTGACTATTGCCCAATCTCTCCCAGCTGGTCTAGATGTACGATGCTGGCCTAACAAGCCAGTCATCGTAGGTTCGAGTCTTCCGGTCCAATGTTCCACTTCTACGTTTGATTTGTTTAGCGCGATCCACCGTCAAAGTGTCCCGGTAACGTTTGAGCACGGCACTCACAGTCGATTCCGGTAGTTTAAAACCCTTGGCCCCCTCAACGCAGGTGTGCACAATTTTTTCTCGTCTGTCACTTTTCATCTTGAATAACTTTTCAACGAGTGTACCACTCCTGACGAAATTTCCACTACTAAATAAACAAACCTCCCGATCAAAACGCTATCATTAATTTCTTGGTACGACAACTAGATCGCTGCAGTAAATGAAAGAAAGCGGCCAAATACTAAGTGGAACAAACCTTAAATAAGCACATTTGTTGAGTGCGAGGCCTAACCCGCAGTTGACGCCCTCTTCCTGGTTCTCTGCTGTAGATAGTTTTGGCGGCTGCCACGCTGTATTACCTTCACTTTATCATCATGTTTGTATACCTGGTACAACTCGTTATTAATGCGGAACTACGGGACTTCAACTGGTTACGTAGTCTGTAGAATGCCCTGTTCCCAGCTCCAACGCTATCCGCACGCATGATTCCGATCCCTCCAGCGCTATACGAATCAGTCTAATTAGTTTCGACGGGAAACCGTGTTTCAGCATTATCTGCCACAGTTCGTTTCTTTTCACTGTGTCGCCTCAAAATCTACAAACTTATGGTGGTGAAACCATAACTTATCGAGGATCTGTCGCAGGGTGAACATTTTTCCCGTCGTAGAACGCCTCTGTCGATAATCAGCCTGTTATTCACCGACGAAGCATTCCGTTAACGGTTTTAATCTGAAGACCAGGATACGGGAGCGCCCTTTATAAGCAGAGTTAAGCAACGTAATACCTCGATAGTTACAACAATCCTGTCAATGGCCCTTCTTGTAGATTGGGCATATGGTACAGCGCCCGCTCCCCGCTTTTGGAAGTTCGGCTGGGATACCATCTTTCCTAGCGGCTTTGACGTTCTTCAGCTCACTAATCTTCTTTTCAACCTCTTCCTGTGTTGATGGCTCCACAGCTTGTTCTTTGCTCATAATACTCATCCTTTTCCTGTTTTGCTCATCTTGCTCCTCACTGAGATTCTTCCATCGTTCTTCAACCGTCGGTTATCCGTCAAGCAGTGCGTGAACGATCTGGGAACCGGCTTGTCCATTTGGATGCCTCCAGGTGTGCTCCCGAATATTTTCCATTGGTTGACGAGTGAATGCCTTCCAATGACTGGACGAAAGAATTCCTTACTTTCAACCTGAGCGTTTGCACCCCCGATGAGGACTTTTAAGTCGTGTTTCGGGTACCCTTCATAGGTTCGTTCAAGCTTTTCATAAAACTCATCTCTGACGTTATCGAATTTGTCGTTTGTCGGTGCGTAGGTGCTAGTTAAACTCTAGTTGAAGATTTTGCCCACTATTCAACACGCATATATAGTCATCTAGGGGCCTCCACCGAAAGACTCTTGTTTTCTAAATTCCCAGCACTACGAAACCGACGCCCCGTTCCACTGCGTTACCACGACTGTAGTAAATGTGGTACTTGAAAGTAGTGTGTGCAGGACAGTAGACAGTTAGTTACTTAAAACACCGACGTAAGTGCCAGTGTTATATGATCGGCACTGCAACTAAGTGACAATTGCACGCCGTTTCGTGCTTTAAATATATTCAAATATATCCCTCAGAGTGTGTTTTGGATATGGTTGGTGCAGGAGAGGTTTTGGTATGCTACCTCACCAGGGTCGCGATACCTACATCCTGCTGATGGGGCTGCCATCTTAGGTGTTGCCGGCGGGATTTTTTTTCTTTATGGACTTCCTCACTGCGACCATAATCGTTGATCTATTGTGAGATATTCCCGGGTGTCTGCCATATCCCGCACTTCTATTATCAGTGATATCGCTTTTGGAAAGGGGCATGCTTATTATTTATCCGTGCTAGTGTGAATATGATTTTACTTCACACTTTTACACTACGCTTACTGCTCCATTATAACAAGTCTCGTTCCTCCTGCAAAATATTGCAAATTATAATTCCCTGGGGAAGTTTCGTTGAGCGTAGAGTTGTTCCATTAATTATTCTTCATGTTATAGAAGTTGCAATTTTGTGATTAATTCACTTAACAGAGAGAAACGAATTTTACTTTTCTCGTTTTGGAATATAAAATCCATTTTGTTCGGTAAAGTTGTAGCACATTTATTGAAGACATTTAATTCTTTTTACCTATTCGAAAGGACTTTCGTGGAGTTTTCTATAAATTACCCCCAAAAATTTACTGTTTTCCAATTAACATTTTATAGTGATTTTCTACAATTTTTCAATGTTCTACAATATTGTTTGTTATAACGAAGCAAACAATTTCATCAAAGGAAGTTTATTTTTATCTGACACTAGCTGACCCGGCAAACTTCGTCCCGCCTATTTTAGTGTTTAATATGATAATTTTAAACATTTTAAATTCATTGATTCCATGCGATTAGATTATATCGTTTAAAAATGATTGGTTTTATCGGATAACAACATCCTCGACTTTTGGCTTTTGTACATGACCTCTATGCCGGATATATATTGGGTGCATTTCAGTTATTTTCGTTGTTTTCCAGAAACTGAAAGTGGTCATCTTCTAATTCAATATGGTGTCCAGGGTCAATGATTGGCTTCTCTACATCATTTCGATTTCTGGACATATCCATATGTAGTAGAATTCGATTATTTTTGGCTGTTTCACAGAAGTTGCCATTTTTTAATTCAAACTGTTGTCTAAGGTCAATTTATAGCTCCTTGCATTATTATGGATCCGGTGATACTCATATTGGGTGGTATTTGGTCACTTTGGAACCGTAAGTCGCCATCTTGGATTTAAAAATGGCATTTGGAGGCAACTTCTGGCCCCTGAGCGTCATTCTGGTTTAGGAAACACCCATATTGGGTGTTATTTGGACATTTTCGGCTGTTTTCCAGTAACCGGATGTCACAATCTTCGAATTCAAAATGGTGTCTGTGGTCGATTCTAGCTCCTGTGTATTGATCTGGTTCCAAAGATACTCAGATTGTATGGAAATCGGCCATTTTTGGCTGTTTTTTAGAAACCGGTAGTTGCCATCTTACAACTCATAATGGTGTCTGAGGTCAATTTTCAGCTTCATTCTCGTTCCAGAGATACTTATATTCACTTCAGTCACTTTAGGCTGTTTTCCGGACACCGGAAGTCGCCATCTTACAATTCAAAATGTTGTCTGAGGTTGATTTGTGGCTTCAGTGCGTTATAACAATCCCGGAAATACCCATATTGGGTGGTATTTGGTCATTTGCCGCTGTTTTTCAGAAACCGGAAGTCGTCATCTTGGATTTCAAAATGGCATTAGGAGACAATTTTTGGCCTCTGAGCGTCAATCCGGTTGAAGAAACACTCATATTGGGTGATATTTGGTCATTTTCGGCTGTTTTACAGACACCGGAAGTCGCCTTCTTACAATTTAAAATGTTGTCTGAGGTAGATAGGTCAATTCCGGAAATACGCATATTGAGGGGTATTTGGTCATTCGCCGCTGTTTTTCGGAAACCGGAAGTCACCATCTTGGATTTCAAATTGGCATTTGGGAACAATTTCCGGTCTCCGTGCGTCAATCTGGTTAAAGAAACGCTCATACTGAGTGGTATTTGATCATTTTCGGCTGTTTTCCAGACACCCGAAGTCGCCATCTTACAATTCAAAATGTTGTCTGAGGTCGATTTGTGGCTTCAGTGCGTCACAGCGATTCCGGGAATACACATGTTAGGTGGTATTTGGTCATGTGCCGCTGTTTTTCAGAAACCGGAAGTCGCCATCTTGGATTTCATAATGGCATTAGGAGACAATTTTTGGCCTTTGAGCGTCAATCTGGTTGAAGAAACACTCATATTGGGTGTTATTTGGTCATTTTCGACTGTTTTCCAGACACCGGAAGTCGCCATCTTACAATTCGAAATGTTGTCTGAGGTCGGTTTGTGGCTTCAGTGCATCATAACAATTTCGGAAATACCCATGTTGGGTTATTTGCCGCTATTTTTCAGAAACGGGAAGTCGCCATCTTGGATTTCGAAATGGTATTTGGAGACATGCCAGAAGAAGGAATGGTGTCGAAACATTATTGACATGTTTGTTACACCTCAAAACATTCACCTGCCAAATTTGGTTATATTTGCTTGATTGGTTCTCGAACTGTGTGTAATTTGAGTTTCATTTGTATGGGACCCCTCCCTTATAGAAGAGAGAGGGGTGTCAAACCATTATTAATATATTTGTTACCCCTAAAAACAGTCACCTGCCAAATTTGGTTTCATTTAGTTGGTTAGTTCTCGAGATAAGCAGAAATTTGTGTTTCTTTTGTTATGAACCCCTCCTTCACAGAAGAGGGAGGGGATTCGAACCACTATGGACATACTTGTTACCTCTAAAACCATTCACGTACCAAATTTGGTTGTATTTGGTTGATTGGTTCTCGAGCTGGGCGGAATTCGTGTTTCATTTGTATTGGGCCTTTCCCTCGTAGAAGAGGGAGGGGTGTCAAACCATTATGGATATATTTGTTACCCCTAAAAACATCCACCTAACGAATTTGGTTCTATTTGCTTGGTTAGTTCTCAAGATGTGCAGAAATTTGTGTTTCATTTCTATGGGACCCCTCCCTTACAGAAAGGGGAAGGGTGTCGAATCAACATGGACATATTTGTATACATTTACATTGTATACATATACATTTTGTATGCGACCCCTTTCCTGCAGAAGAGGGAGGGGTCTCGAACTATCTTAGTCACCTTTCCCGGCCCCTAAAACCCCTATATACAAAATTTCACGCCGATCGGTTCGGTAGTTTCCAAGCCTATATGAATCAGACAGACAGACCGACAGACAGACAGACAGAGCTGCATTTTTATATGTTTAGATATTTCTTTGGTTATTGACAATTCGTACTAAAATAACGCACTAATTTACACTGATTGCTTTTTACTCAGAAAATTTTTTTTTGGAGCCGTAGTATCTTCAGCAAAATTGTTTTATTAACTATTCTCCATTTTATAGTAGTCGGAATTTTGTGATTATTATAGTTGAAAGTGAGAAACGAATTTTATTTTACTCATTTTTTTGAGTCAAAATGATTTCGAACACGTTTTTGCAGCTTTGAAAACAGTGTTCGTTGACTGGCTTATAATCATAGATCACGGATTTGTTTTACTTCTACGGGATTCCGTAAAATCTATGGAACCACACAAAAATTTCTAGCATCTCTGCTTATAGTGCTAGAATCGTACCTCGTTAAAACTCTTTTCAAAATATTTAATTTTTGTTGTCATAAATGTACATACTAGGGTGGGGAAACGTTATATGGAAAAAACGAAACTTGATAACAGATAGCCAGTACCAAGTTTTTTTGTTCTATTTGGGCCCCTAAATAATCCTAAATTTATCGGAAGTCGATTGGTTTTGTCTCCGCTTGGCGCATTGCATTTGAAATTCATATGGAGACTAGCTGACCCGGCAAACTTCGTATCGCCTATTTTAGTGTTTGAATTAATAATTTTAAACATGTCAAATTTATTGATTCCTTGCGATTGGATTATATCGTTTAAAAATGATTGGTTTTAGCGGAATGGCAACATCCTCAACTTTTGGCATTTGTACATGACCTCTATTCCGGATATATATTGGGTGCATTTCAGTTAGTTTCGTTGTTTTCCAGAAACTGCAAGTGGTCATCTTCTAATTCAAAATGGTTTCCAGGGTCAATGCTTGGCTTCCTACATCATTTCGATTACGAACATATCCATATGTAGTAGTATTCGGTTATTTTTGGCTGTTTCCCAGAAGTTGCCATTTTTCAATTCAAACTGTTGTCTTAGGTCAATTTATAGCTCCTTGCATCATTCTGGATCCGGTGATACTTATATTGGGTGGTATTTGGTCACTTTGGGCTATTTTTCAGGAACCGTAAGTCGCCATCTTGGATTTCAAAATGGCATTTGCAGGCAACTTCTGGCCCCTGAGCGTCACTCTGGTTTAGGAAACACCCATATTGGGTGTTATTTGGACATTTTCGGCTGTTTTCCAGAAACCGGATGTCACCATCTTCGAATTCAAAATGTTGTCTAAGGTCGATCTGTGGCTTCAGTGCATCATAACAATCCCGGAAATACCCCTATTGGGTGGTATTTGGTCATTTGCCGCTATTTTTCAGAAACCGAGAGTCGCCATCTTGGATTTCAAATTGGCATTAGGAAACAATTTTTGGCCTCTGAAGCAGGTATAAGACGAAGCAAATATTTGCTATTTTTGGTACGATTTTTATTTGCACAAAATTAAATCTGTATTGAAAAATAGCAAATATTTGCTTCGTCTAATAGCTGCTTAAGCGTCAATCTGGTTAAAGAAACACTCATATTAGGTGTTATTTGGTCATTTTCGGCTGTTTTCCAGACACCGGAAGTCGCCATCTTACAGTTCAAAATGTTGTCTGAGGTCGATTTGTGGCTTCAATGAACATAACAATTCCGGAAATACCCATGTTTGGTGGTATTAGGTCATTTGCCGCTATTTTTTAGAAACGGGAAATCGCCATCTTGGGTTTCGAAATGGTATTTGGAGACATGCCAGAAGAAGGGAGCGTGCCGAAACATTATGGACATGTTTGTTACACCAAAAAACATTCACCTGCCAAATTTTGTTATATTTGCTTGATTGGTTCTCGAGCTGTGCGTAATTTGAGTTTCATTTGTATGGGCTCCCTCCCTTATAGAAGAGAGAGGGGTGTCAAACCATTATATTTGTTACCCCTAAAAACAATCACCTGCCAAATTTGGTTCCATTGAGTTGGTTAGTTCTCGAGATAAGCAGAAATTTGTGTTTCATTTGTTATGAACCCCTCCCTCACAGAAGAGGGAGGGGAGTCGAACCACTATGGACATACTTGTTACCTCTAAAAACATTCACATACCAAATTTGGTTGTATTTGGTTGATTGATTCTCGAGCTGTGCGAAATTCGTATTTTATTTGTATGGGACCCCTCCCTTGTAGAAGAGGGAGGGGTGTCAAACCATTATGGATATTTTTGTTACCCCTAAAAACATCCACCTACCAAATTTGGTTCTATTTACTTGGTTATTTCTCGAGATGTGCAGAAATTTGTGTTTCATTTGTTTGGGACCCCTCACTTCCAGAGCAGGGAAGGGTGTCGAACTAACATGGACATATTTGTTGCTCCTAAAAATATCCACTTGCCAAATTTGGTTCCATTTGCTTGGTTAGTTTTCGAGATGTGCAGAAATGTGTGTTGCATTTGTATGGGACCCCTCCCTTCCAGAAAAGGGAAGGGTGTCAAACCAACATGGATATATTTGTTGCTCCTAAAAACATCCACTTGCCTAATTTGGTTCCATTTGCTCGGTTAGTTTTCGAGATGTGCAGAAATTTGTGTTTCATTTGTATGGGACCCCTCCCTTGCAGGAGAGGGAGGGGTCTCGAACTATCTTAGTCACCTTTCCCGGCCCCTAAAACCCCTATATACAAAATTTCACGCCGATCGGTTCGGTAGTTTCCAAGCCTATATGAATCAGACCGACAGACAGACAGAGCTGCATTTTTATATGTTTTGATTTGTATGGAAAAATCAACTTTTATGCATTTTTCATTCTCAAGAGCTCAAAATGGCTCAAACCATAGGTTTCATAACTTCAAATGGTAGGTTTCTTGATGCCTAACAACTTGGCCGAAGACACTAAAGAGCTAGGGTGTCCCAAAAAAATACTAGAGCTGTTCAAAGTTGAGTATGTCGAAATTCATGTTGCAAATCATTTTTTCTGCCAACATTCCTAGTGTACCGGCGTCAGTCAGATTTTTATCAGAAGTAACCTTTGAAACACGTTGTAGATTCTTTCTACGTTAGAATATTGACCTAAGTTTGTTTGCTTGACCCTGCTGAGTGCACAAACTCGTAATGACAGGTTACTTCTAATAGGAATCCTACTGACGCCGGTACATTGGTAATGTTGGCAGAAAACAAAATTTTCTGCATTTAAATCGACATACTCAACTTTGAACAGCTACCGTGCTGGATCGAAATCCGTACACCTAAGCACATGATAATCTTTGACGGTCAATATAAAATCAAGAAATCACATATTGCTTTAAACTGACATGTTTAGTTATAGGTCTATTTATATTTTATCACTATTTTCCAGCAAAATGATTGAAATCACTCCGAAACTCGAAAAAATCATGTTTAAATAGAACATGTTTTGAATCGAAATCCGTACACAGTTTTTTGTCTGAATCAAAACCCGTACACTTTTGAATCGAAATCCGCACACACGCGATATAGACTGGATCAAAGTCCATACAACAATAAATCAAACTCCCTATAGATGAAGAAGTACAAAAATGAACATCTTTTATTTATAATTTATCTCTAAATTACCGAATAAGTATATTTTGAGGATCAACTGGCTCCTAAAGTTTCACACGGTTTTCTAATTTTTGATATCAGCTGAAATAGTGCAATTTTCGTAGCGTTTCGTAGTAACCGGAACGCCGGAACCTCTCGGAGCTTTCCGGTACGACTTTCCCTTGCGTACCTCAGTCACAGCTCGTTTAAAATTGTTTGCCGTATATTTATACTTGTTTTCTCCCATAATATGCTGAAAACAAGAAGAAAGTTCAACAATATATGCATGATACACACGCTGTACGGATTTCGATTCAAGCAAATAAAAAGAATCAAAATCCGTACGGCAGAGTTTTTGTTGAATAAATACAACTTACACTATTTATTAGACAATATACAGGTCGAAAATGACAAAGACTTACCTTTTCCATCAATTTTAAAAAGATTCACAGAGTAAAACACTTATATCCCACTTGATAATCGTTTTTATCTGAAGAACGTTTCCTTAGCAAATTCTCTAACGATACAACGAAATGACAACTGAAACCGATACACGATTGACTTTTCATTTTTAATATTTTTATTTCATGGCCTACTGGCGCATAGTTTAATTTAACAGAAGGCCAACAACTCAACGGATATGTACATGTAACTATCATATGAATTTTCACTTTTATAATGCTTAAAACTGAAGAAAAACTTCAAGGTGTACGGCTTTCGATCCAGCACGGTATAGCTCTTCTTAGAGACATTCTAACTCTCCAGTGTCCTCTGCAAAGTTGTTGGGCATCTAAAATACTATACTTTAATATAATGTAGTGCATTGTTAGAACATTATTGAGCTCTCTAGGAAGGTAAATGCAAAAAAGTAGGTTTTTCCATATAAATTTTCATACAAATTTGAAATGCAATGCGCCAAGCGGAGACAAAACCAATCGACTTCAGATAAGCTTAAGGTTGTTTGGGGCCCTAAAAGGAACGAAAAAAACTTGGTTCTGGAGAATCGATCATTTTTCCCCACCCTAGTACATACGTATGCATAAATGAAATTACATACGTGTTGCAACCCTGATTTTCCTCTACGGGTAGCGTGATTCCCGATCACGAAACCACTAATTCTCCACTGGAAACAGTCCAGCCAAAATAGTCTCTAATTTGTGGCAATTCATAAACTATACTTTATAGTATCGACAAACTATAATTATCGTTCCGATCGTTGCCACCCACGCTGCAAGGACAATTCCACCTGCTGGTATTGTTTTTGTTTTCCTTTCAGTTCAGAGTGTGGTTGAGCTCATGTGACGGTCGGTCAGCTTTTAGTGAAAATAATGCTACGTCCGATTCACGATTACCAGGTACCGGCACCACACGTCAGCTATAGCACGCAAAAGTTTGACAGAATTGGCCGGAGAATTGTTTTGTATACTACAACTTGTCACGTCGCATTACCGATATTGATGACAACCTCCTAAGTATGGTTGTCTGGGTGTACGCTGCAGCATTCCACGCCAATAAACTGCACTCTGTTGGCGGAGGCAATCTTATCAAGTTATCCCCTTTTCCATATAAAACAGCTGCCCCAAGAAAATAATCCGCCGCTGAAAAGCGTGCTAAACTGACTCAATTGAATAATGACCCCAGCTTCTGTGGATTCTCGCGACCGGGCTTCGCTCGTCAGTCACGTATAATTTCGCGCCTGTATATGCCCTTTTATAGTGCATCACACGACGCGAGTCGGTTTAGGCTTAAATTAAAAGCGACTGTAATTTGCACTAAAAATTGGTCAACATATCACATGCGCCATCAGTGTCGAACGAAAGTTTTTTTTTGCCACGCACAAACAAAAAACTAACCAAATTGTGACTGCCATGGAACACTTTATTTGGGGCACTTGTCTTCGCTGCCCGCCGTAGATGACGTGCATCATTATTTTCTGGTGGATTGGCGGATGCGCAATTTTATTGAGGGCACGAGATCGGGTCAGATACAATCCCTAGTATGGCTATAACAGCTGCGGTGTGAAGACTGGTCTTGTTCGTGTCCAGCTGTTGGTAAAAATAGTAGACCATATCTTAAAATTTAATTTCTCCATTCAACGGCATCCTTATGAAGTTTATCTCGTTATAACGAATCGTAAAAGTTAAACAAAAAATTCGACTCTCTAATTGAGTTGCGTCTGGGTTAGAACTTTTTTGCTTATATTTTCAATCTTAATTGAATTTAATTGTGCGAAAAATCAGCGGAACAATGACTGCTTCTATTCACGCTTGGTGGCCAGAACTAAAGTGCTTGGGGAACCGAATTCGGCCACGTTTCTCACGTCACTTTTGGCCGTATTCCAATGCTGCTACTGCTGCTGCCGACGGTTCTAATCTCCGGACAATCAATAAACCCCCGGGCTGTGTTCAAGTATCACTTACCCAGAGTCACCCCGGCCACGGCAGTCCGGTAGGAAGCCACTTGAGAGTGCCACATGGGGATTTGATATCGTTTCCAGCAAATCCCTGCCAATAGTTTTAATCCCGGTAGAAAAGCGACCAGAAGGGAAACCAAACCCGAATACCACCGCATTAAGTTTGTACCGGTGAATGGGTGATCGAGCAATCCAACACTAGGGAAACAGTGGGCTTACGCATTCAACTCTGTGTGATGTCTGGAGAGGAGAGAGTCCTAAGCTGCTATGAAAGGAGGAATATTTTGAGAACCGTTGCATAAAGGTTGGTTTAGGTGATGGATTAATGTGTTGGCATATATGCCACTATATTTGATACACAAGTTTGAATGAGTGAGGGAATTATTGGAACCTGTCGAAGAGTTTTGGTATTTAGTGAAAATATATTTATACATAAATAATATTCGAAATGGCATCCCTAATCACGTAAGGAGTAGTTTCTAAAACGCGTGGGGTCGTAAGAAGAAGAACGGTGAGGTTTCGACATTTTGAAAGCAGTAAAATTTGGTTTACATTTTGGTATGAAACTTGGTGAACCATTTAATAAAACCGTAATCGGAGTTTGAACTTAGACTTTCAAAATCATCTATATTATTGATCGTTACTGTTAATTTTACTTTATTTAATTACACGTAGAATATTCCCCCACCTTTTTAATTTTCCAATACATAAATATAATCACTCGAATTAAACACGTCAAGGTCGAAGTCGGCTCATAAACGCTAGAAATTGCACTTATGGTTATTCAAAACTTTACATAAATCTATCAAGCTGCCCTCTTATAACAACTTTAAACAACTCATCGGAATTATCAGTCGCTAGAACATTTGACTTCCTTACAATTACCTTTTCTTCCTAATCCTTTTCATTTGACTTTCTTTAATTCGAGAATCATTTTCAACAGGTATGATTGCAGAAGCAAGCATAAAAAATGATCCAATCATTGTAACTTCCTACAAAACCGCAAGGCGAATTATTTTTTCGCCAGTCATTTCTGAAACATTTAGAAACTATAATTATGCAAGGATTCGGGCGCTTCTGTGCCGCAAAGTTTCATAAATCCCTTAAAACTACAATGAATATGCCTTTTTTACTAGAAGCGGCTTCCGAACACGCCTTGCCATTGGGCCACTACCAGCTTCTCCCTTTTTGAGGCAAAGGGTCGTAACAAAAGTCCAAAGGATTGCATTTTACTCTTAAAGTGATTATTATCTGCTTAAAATTGCGCTTATCGTCACAAAGTGTTTGAACAGCCTGATTGTAGAGCTAATCTTAGATGTAATCGTTGCATAAAGAGGCTCGCAATCACATTTTCGATGTTCAAGATTGTCCAGAAATATATAACTACAATCATTAGAATTAATACAATGCCGTTGCATGCAACCCACCGCAGACCGGAAGGGCCCGTCGTTCCCCGGTGGCGGCGTAGCAATTTTACCGAATCGTATACACCAGACATCGTATTGTTCACACTGTGTGCTTTAAATCTTTTAATCAGAAGTATCCTCAATTTAAACTGATGTCCAACACACCAATTAATCCCGGCTTTTCTTAATTTAAAGCATTCATTCCCTACGCCGTGCCATTTGTCTGTTTTTTCGAGCAACGTTCAAGCTTTTAGTCAGTCAAGACCAGCCTCAACATCCGTGTATCACACAATTGGGGATTCAACTGGCAGCGAAGACAACAACAACGCAACAAAGCAAATCTTCATGCTCTTCAATTATTTATTTCGGAAAGAAATGCCCATTTGCATAATTCACCAAGTCAATTCACTCGAATGGACACTTGACCTTGTACTTCCTTATTAAAAAGAACCAACTTGCGCTTGTTAAACAGTACCGAACATATTCATTGTTTACGACATCAACCTGCCAAAACCACCGCCACAACATGGCAATTACTATAAAAAATCATTGGGATTAAAATTAGTGAAGCTTTTCGGAATTAATTGGGGGGCTTATACTCTTAATTAGACCACCTGAAAATGTATTTCTCGTAATCGCACTTGGCAGCATCAAACGCGGAATGAAATTCTAATGTTTCGCTACAACTCTTTACACTATGAAAGCCGTATATCTAATGGTAAAGTTGAGCAGAGAATTTGGGGTACTTTGCATGAAAAAATAATACAATGAGTTGTGCTTTTCAGTCCAAACTTGCCGTAAAGCTTATTTTCTTTTTTTTTACTCAGAAAGAATTGTAGTCAAAATATGATAAATATACATGAATGTTGAATAGCAATAGTAATACATTATTATTGATATGAATATCTATTAATAAAACTTGTGTTGGCACAAATTGCAGATTCTCAATACCTTTGGGTTGTAATCAATGTTTTTTTAGGCAGGTAACAAAAAATGGCGATGATAAGCAACCAGAAATGAAATAATTACCGTTCCTTAATTATCATCCAAACTTCTTGAAACTGTTTACAATTAACAAGGCGATAACATTTCGATCTGACTGACCGTTACAGAAAAATATCTCATTTGTATTGCAAATCATATCGTACTTAATAAAAGTCTTCTGATTTGGACTAAGTACGTCACGCAAATGTAAATCGAAGTTTACACACTACAGCTACAGCTACAGCTGCCGGTACCCGCATTACTATCCCATACTGATTTTGGTCACTTTTGAGTTATCATCGGGAATCGACTTAATTGTTATCATATTTTCTGGAAAAAAATTAAAATTGATGCTTCTGTATGGAAAAACAAGGAAAAAATACCAAGTTGTTTTTGTCCCATATTGAAAGTACCCGCATTACAGTCCCACTGCATTGTGGTACAAACTGCAAACATATAATTTTGCTCCAGATTAGTGTTTATCGGGTTATTTTAGGCATATAGAAGTATGTCATTTAATTAACTAGACTAATGTTGTTTTTTTTCTAGTACAATCTACGTTGTCAATGATACTGCCGGTTGCTGGTTAAATTTATATGTGATGGGACAAAATATGTGAGTACTTTTGAAATGTACCCGCATATTTTGCCCCATTTTGTCTTTTTTTCAAGTTATATAACGTAAAACCAATTCCATCCATGGTTTTTTGTTCTCAACGATAAACTTGTGCTGCCATGAAACTGTTATGGTTATTGGTTCTGGATGTAATTGCTGGAAATCCGAAAATTCACGGATAATATGAAATCGCCGTTTTCTCAACATGTTGTTTTTCCCCCTAGGGGGGAATTTGATCGTTGCAGGGGGGAATTGCGAGTGGAAAAATTTCACATGTAATGCGCTTTTGTGATTGACGGTGGTGCGACATTTTTTTTCAGTGTCCAATGAATTAGCTCGCAAAAAAACCCATGCAGCAGTTTTTTTGCGCATTATTTTGCTCTATAGGCATTCATTCGTTAAATGTGCTTGTTGACGATAAATCGTCATACACACCTTCACAAGAGATGCTGAATTGTATGCCCGTGTATTGGTGTTCTCCTGCTCCTACTCGAAACCTGTTGAAAATTAAAGTTTAAAGAGCCTCATATTTTTCAAATACTACAGCTTTTCTTTCATGGTGCCGATAGGGGGGAAAAGCTTGTGAAAATTATCAAAAGGGGATGCATGAACTGAAAAAGGTTGAAAACCACTGTTGTAGACAAAAAAAAAAACACAAATATATAATTATAAATTAAGTATCTAAAAAACCACTTATTTAATTTTTTTCACAAAAACTACGCACTATTAGGTAAACAATGATAGTTGACTTATCTTGAAAAATAAAACTAAAGAATTGAAACTTCTGGCGTAATTTTTCAAAAGAACCTAAGTAACATTGAGAGACTCTCTTTGTTTACTTTCTCTTTGATTATAACTAAGATATTTTCACATGTTTCATGATACCCTTCGCATAGTAAGCTAGGCAACATAACAATCTTTCGATCTGTTGCAAGAAATCGTCGATAGCTTTTATAATGACGGCGCTGTAATCAGCGAAAAAGTGTGAGAGAGGAGAGAATCGCTCATTGTTACTTAGGTCCTTTTGAAAAATTACGCGAGATTTGTTTAAAAAATGCGTATTCTTTGCCATTTTTACTGTGTATATACTATATGAAAGACAAAATTATTATCCACAATCTTCTTGAAGACACTATATCAATCAAATGAACGGTTATGGCTCTAAAGAAAACTTTTATTATTAACAGATATATAAATTTATTATTAACAGACACTCGGTTCATGAATAACTTGTAGAGCAAGATTTTCCGTTAGACCTTTGATTCAAAATTTGACTGAGCTTGAACCTAAATACCTAATCAGGGCCGGATTTAGACGGTGGAGGACCCGGGGCAAATTTGTTTGTTAGGCCCTCTTTTCTTAAAACATTTAGAGGTAACGTTCTGGAAGGTGACGAGAAAAAATAGGTCGCCCCAGGGCTAGGGGGGCCCATTGAATCGGGAGGCATTTGCCCCTCCTCAAATCCGGGCCTGTACCTAATAATGCTCAAAATATTGGTAAACGGTTTGTTTGATCGGTATAGTGTCTTTACCACAGTTGTAGATAGTAATTTTGACTTTCCAAAAAATATACACTGTAAATAAATTCAAAAAAATATTTGTTCATGTTGACAAATCATATTTTTTTATCTCACCAAGTTCAATTTACTATCATTACTTATAGATCATTTTGGAAGCTATAAATACACTTTCGTTCTCAAATAAAACAAAATATATAGAAGTTTTTTTTTATCATTGTATTCACAAGTATGCGAAGGAAATATGTAAATAAGTATGTAAAACTAAAGGAAAATGTTGAAACAATCAAGAAAGAATGGCCGAAAGTTGAGAAAATAGGAAGAAAACATTATTATTAAATGTTTTCTTTCCATATCCTCCACTTTTGGCCATTCTTTCTTGAATTTTTCAACATTTTCCTTCGGTTTTACATGCCTGTTTACATATTTCCTTCGTCTAAGCCCAGAAAGTTTTGATTAGGCGAGCTTGAGAGCAGTTTGTGGATTCATCTCCTTTGGTACATTTGAGACATTGTCTAATTTATACTAATCTAGTTAGGCTTTTAATCAAAGGTAATAACTTTTTTTTCCAAATACTTTTTAACGTCGATTCTGCCATTTATTATGTCAGTCGAAATAAATAGACGAGACATTTTTCGATTTTTGCAAATTAAACCCCTTCCCCCCTTTTTTGTGGACATTTTTTTACAAAAAAAAAAAAAAGATAAAAACGTTTGTTTCTGCGGTTTATGCAGTGATTGAAAGTGAATAAAAATGTCAGCAAAAAATAACAATGACAATTTCAGATCCAGAAAACCACCTGGACCAGAAAAGCCATAGATGAAAAGAATTCCATCAAAAATCAGCCTTAAGAGGGCTTAGAAACGCACCGAAAGTTCAGAAAAAATCAACGCGATAATTGATTTCGAATTTTGCTGTAATTGGTTCCGAAGTTGGAAGAGTCTAAAAACAGGAATGATTTTGAACTTTGCGGGAGATTTCTCGTTAATTAGACGTCTGGGAAAGGCCGAAAGCTACCTTCAAAAATTTATCCAAAATTACCCTCAAAAAAGTAAAAAAATATCCCCCTGCTTTGTGATGTGTCAAACAAACGTTATGTATAAGACAACATTTCTAGAATCCAGATAAAATAGAAAAGAAAATGTAACTCTTAGTGAGCAAAAACATGTTTTGAGAAAGTAACTAAAAATTTAACAACTTATCGAAGGTATTAAAAATTGAAGGATTGATAAAATCAATGAAACAATTGTAACTACTTCTGAAAAACAGCTGAGACCAAAACGAAAATTACAGAGCAATAAATATTTCATATCATTCACAAATGGAAGCCGATTTTTATTTCCAAAATTCTATAATAAGTTATTTGAATAACTTCGAACCTCGTTTCCGAAATTCCGAAATTCAGCTAGAACCACTCTGAATAATTTACCAAAAAAATTAGTGCATGATTTCAAGTTTTGCTGAAATTAATCAATAGAGTTCAAAAGAACAACACAATTTTAATTTAGCTGAAGTGCTACTGGAAGCACTTTAAAAGCTTACGAAATCGGTAAAATAAAACAAAAAAGCAAAACAAAATAAAACAGCGAAACGGCCACAACAGAAATTAGTTCTTAATTGAGAAAAAAAAAACATTCAAAGCAGCAAGATTTCAAATTAGTATCTAATAACTAAGAAATGCAACGTTGAACCAGTAAATATATTAAACTCATGAAAAACCTATATCAAATCTAATCAGGATAGCTTTCGAAGATGAAGCTTTAAACATTTTAAAATACTTCTAAAGTCTACAATGGCAAAATAATGGCTTAGAACGTTTAAAACGATTCGATAGATAATATCAAAATAAAACATGATCAAAATGTTTAAGTTTTGAGGGGGCTGAAACAGAAGAAAATGAGAATTCGTTCAAAAAATATAAAAACAAGTCTCTGAATGAAACGGATGAAACAAACTAGGCATTCTGTATTAATTAAAAATGCTTGAGAACGTTGCTGGAAACCACAAAATTTGGTAAAAAATTTGGCAGCATTTTGAAGGCTTCTCTAAAATTAGAAGAAAAAAAGCTATTCTGTTACCGTGGAATGGGGTGAAATTGATCAGTGGGGTGAAATTGATCACCTGAAAATTCGTGATAAAAAATACTAATCAAAAGATATTACTCTTACAACACTAGGCAATGTTAACGTGTCCTTAAACGAAACTTTTGCATGATTCACATACCTGTCAAAGTTAACCCTTGCAATTTTTCATATTTTCGAAAAATTCTTCTAACTCAGTCAAAACTCAATCAAGTTTCCAAATAACAAAATAATAGAACTAAAGTAAACTTAGTTGAGGGTTAATTACGTTAAATTTGGAGAAGTGAGTCATGTATGATAAAAGATCAAAAAATGTTTTTTTCAACAATGATCATTCCATATCATTAAAAAAAACTGATGAATGAAGATTTTAATTTCTGAGCTAGTTTTTGAGCTTTATCAACAAACCGAATTGAAATCGGCCTAACGACGATCAAATAAGAGAAAATTTAACAACAAGCAGCTCGTGAACCGAAATAAACAAATACCAACCTGAAATATCGTTATTTTCGTTTCAAAACTAGCTGTAAAGGATATTTTTCAGTACAAAAATCATCATTTATCTTTAGCATATCGAAAAAAAGCACATTTCCAAAAGAAAGTATGGATTTCAATGGTGATCAATTTCACTCCAATTTACCTCATAGTACCCTATAGAATTATCGAATTTATTTCATGAAGTAGACGATAGAAATTTCACCAATAGCCATAGAGGTTTACTGGAGCACATACTAGTACTTGTTTTAAAATTATACTATTTCGGGAAAAATGTACATGAAGCTAGTTAATTGGAAATTTTTATAAAAATTGATGAATTCGGGGTGAAATGGTACATTGCGTATTTTTAGAGTGTTATGATTTTGAGCGGAACTGGTGAAAAGTCTTTATCAAAGCTGAATCTGATAAAAATTGGTTGCATACGCCTATGAAGAATGGAAGGCTGTTTAATTTGGCATTGTTAAGTGACGAGTACGACACACTGGAGGATTTAAGTGCCCATTACATAATTGATTTTTCAGCGAGAAACCTTGTAGATGATGATAAAAATAAAATGATAGGAACTAAAGTTTTTTTTAAAGTAAAATGATACATGATAGAAAACAAATTTTTATTTTACTAGCAGTCAAGTTAGTTTTCTATCCAGATGTCCATCTTCACCAGGTGTCTAACGATAAAACTGATCAACTTGCTTCCTGGCTCAGCATTTGTTACGTAATGTCGAGGTTCTTTTCTGGGAAGGATATCATTTTCTAATCACCAGATTTGCTCTTGTCATTATAAATTAAATCAGTTTTGAACCAAGAGAGACCTGAATAGGATTGCGAATAGCTCAAAACCGATCCTTAGCACGTGACATTTTACATATCATCAAAGATTGAGGTGCCGACAAAGATTTTTTTTCGCAGAGACTGATAGTAGCACATTTTCCTGTGAGCTCAAATAGAAAGGTGAAATTTAAACTCTTCGATCGATCAGATCCAGATCACCCACACCGACCACACTCGTAGCTGCGGCCTGACGACACCCTCACTGAGAGGAGAAGACATTGATAAAAATGATTAGATACCAAACATAAGCAATGATCAACGGGCGCAAGCTTTGTTTCGGGAAAGATTCAATAGCGCGGTCAGCCGCATTCTGCGCAAAGCGCCCGTCGATTGGCACACGCGGTAACATGTGAGAAATTCGATACTTTTCCGCTAGTCAGCACATAAAAATATTTATTTTTTGTGACTTCTTGATTTCCTTCTACCGCACACCGATTATACAGAAGGTGATTAGCGAATGAATCTAGCTATAGGCATTTTAAGGCTCCACTTGTCAATCAACTGTTGTTTTGAAAAGTCAGACAGGTAGTTCTGACCCTGCTTCGGCGGTACTCTGAACCCTTTAGGATGCCTCTTCAGAATGGTCCCGGGAAACGTGCCCGCTGCGAAATCAAAGTCTGACAAGATGAAGAAAGAAAAAGCAACAGCAGTCAACTGGAATTATGATGTATCGTTATTAAGCTACAACCCGCCCTTTCGAAACCGAAACCATTTTGGAGTGGTGGTGGGTTGCGGCTATCGGCGTCGTGACTGTCGTTTATCAAATGTGCTTACCATATAGTTTCAATAGGCCGATTAGGATTAGCAGGGTCAAATTGCATCAACATCTAGCCACTACCAGCAAGCGATGATGTTGGGCAGAATATCACCACTTTTATCAACGTCGTGATTAAAACGAATTGATGAGTCCCGAACGGAGAGAAACAATCAAAATATAACTTTAATAGCATATTCAAACGAATCGACACTTATCTGGAAATAAATTACATTGATCCACAGTAGCACACAATTGTATTCCTTGAGTCTGGTTCAAACGTCTAAAATGCACGTGAAAGTAAAGAAAAAACCCGCTGCGCCAGGTAAACTTTTCGGTCAGCATCAGTCAGTCAGTCAGTCAGCCGGAATTGTGCCGCGCTACCAGGGCTTCCCGCGTTCACGAATTTGATCTTTTTAGCATCGTCCCGCATCTCGCGTATCGCCGAAAGTTGGTCCCAATTTACGCTGAATTGCGTCCGAGGCAAATGAAGGGAGGGGGGGGGTCTCAAATGCGTGAGCAAACGCGCGCAGCAATAACGTCCGATTGGAATCGAGAGCTGGAAGCGGTGGCTCAGGCGGCCCGACACAAAGTTCCTCGGGTATATTAATTGATGATCATGTTAAGTCATCTCATTTTCGATGAGAAATGGCATGTTTCGGAGAAATATTAGTCTTTACGCCTGAGTGCGGCCGATCGGAATCCAAGTCCACTCAGGGTCCATTGTGCGGCATTTGTGGTAAAACAGTTCACCACTTGGGGACGTGGGTTTATGAAAAATAGAATCCCGATTAGCTTTCAACAGGTATAAAAAGGTCACGAATCAATTTGCGGCTGCAATAATTTGTTGAGATGATTAATGGAACTGCTCTTATACAGCAAATGCGGTAATTTCAGAGGTATGTCGCGTGCCATTGTTACGAAATTGGTTAGCATAGCAGAGGTTATCTGAAATGAAGTGCCAATCACCGTCATATCGAGCTATCGCCATCACTTAATAAAATATAATTAGTTCAGTGTCATATAGAGTTTGTTTGTAGTACAACATTTTTTAACATTGCTTGTCCGAACTTTGGTTGCACTTCTAAATTATATTTTTATATCTGGCATGCACTTTCAACATGAAAGCAAAGCAAAGCCTTGGTGCAACATTCCGATTCAGAAATTAGCCTTTTGTTTATTAAACAAAGACTTCACGGCCAACTGCTTAGTATACAGGACAATTCAATAACATTATCTCTTGAGTCAAGAAAACGTCTGGTTTGGAAGCATCGTTCACTTAATGAATTAAAATATATCAACAAAACACTTAAACTCACTTTTCTCCAAGTTACATTAGTCTATCGGTTCACTTTCTATGCTTCTTCCTTAAAAATGTCTTTAATAATTTTGCTAATATTTAGGAAAAGATTAGGGGGTCTGTGTCTGAAACACAACCGCATGGCATTGGTTGTTTAGAAGTAGTGCAACGAAAATTTACCGTGTTTTATCAGCACCTCTGAAGGCACCGCATCTTCTCCCAATTTGAATCCATTGGACCTCATCCATGGTGGCGAAAAAGTTTTCAGAATAAAATTCCCTGTTTTCCCTCGATATTCCCTGAAATTTAACAACAATTTCCCTTATATTTCTCAGCATTCGGCACAAAAAAGTACAACGGAGATCAACGCAAATCTGATATCGCAATGAATAAAGTATTCAATCGGATATGAAACCCAACAGCAGATGTCCCAAATTAACCTTTTGTGTTGAAAAAAATCATTTGAGGTGCTAAAAAATCCCGTCTCGGCTTAAAAAATTTTCCCTGAATATTTTTCAGTTTACCCTGATATTTCCTGATTTCCCTGATCGAAAAATGAATTCCCTGACATTCCCTAATTTTCCAGGTTTCGTAACCCTGTCATCATTTGAGGGTTACATGCTAGGATACCTGTGTGAAGTAAAATACATGACTTTGGACAATTTTATGAACCGTTTAGTGAAAATCTTGAATGAAGTGCCGATCGAAGTCGTGGCTTGTGATTATTTTGAAAAGCGTTTGCGGGTCGTAATTAAAGGCAAAGGCGAAAGATTTGAATTGAACTGATTCAACTGTAACTTTACTACTTTACCATGATAATAAAAAACAGCAAAGAAATATTCATCTGTTTTAATTATTTTGCATAAATAAAGTGTATCACTTTCACGGTGATACCCTGTACGTTTTGTTTATTGACTCAAAAAATGACCTGTCCAATCAATCAAAAATGATTTAGAGGTGCCTCAAAGTGCTCAAAGTTTTGATTCAAATCTCGAAAAACTCCCAAAAAGAGAATACTAGATAATAGAATTTTTTCGATGCCATATGACTCAAAAATACATAAAGCATCAAGTTATCACGAAAAATAACGGCGGGAACACGTTCTGGGACGTTTTTCGGGCAAGCGATGGTTTAACGTGAAAAGGGACAGAATCCAAGTATGGGCGAACCGATGGCTTCCTACTGCATACCAGGGCTCCTGATTCCTGCATCGAATCTTCATTCGCTTCGTGAACCGTTCGCTGTGGACTAATGTCAATGTAACACGAACGCATACTTCATCGGGCGCGTACATGTGTTCGGATGAACTGAAACGATCGATTCGTGTCTTTCCTTTTTCCTGCTGTTTCTCATTATTTGCCGATTGGATACGGTTCAAAATCACATCGATGCAACTCAGTAAATATTTGTATCGGTTCACCGTGGCATTGATAGATTCATCATGGCAAATAAAATCGGGACGAAGACAAAATAGCATTCGCATCGAATCGTTCACTGAAGCTTACCAGAATTTCTGAGCTTGTTCATACATTTGCTGGTGCTATGAGACAATAGGCCGTATGAGTTAGGCCGAAAATATACTGGCGCGTCTTGCACTGCGGAGACGGTTCGCCTTGCCGTGGGTTAGCTGTACATTAACCTGCGGCAGGGCTTTACTTAGGGCTGTACATTAGCCTACGGCGCTAGTATGTTCACGGCCTTAAAGCGTTGGCTTTAAGGGCTATTCCCACTGCTTCCGTTCCGGAACCGGGCTCGTCCGGGACTTTTCATGCATTCACACTGCGCCGTGCTTGAACCGTGCCTGCGCTGCGCTCTGGCTGAGAAATGTTGATGTGTGTATGTGAAAAAACGTCTTTCTCTTTTTTTCATACCGCAGCTCACTCCGCGCGAAATACGTCACTACAACATACACGCATCCACCCGAGTGCCTTCCGTGCACTCTCCGGCCAACACAAAGTATCGTCGGCAACGATAGTTTTTCTCTCGCACTGCAGCAGCACGACGGCAACTCAACGCTGCCCCGGTCTGGGCACGGCGCGTCGGTGTGAATGCGTTCATAAGAACGCATGCAATCAATCTCAAACGAGCCCGGACGACACGCGGAACAGCCACGGCCCGGTCCCGGCCCGGTCCCGGAACGGAAGCAGTGGGAAGAGCCCTTTATTCGCCGCTGCAAATACTACGAGACAAGCAGGACAAACTTTTTTGTTCATACGGCCGGGATCAAAAAAGCTTTTATTTTTGTATCTATGTCGTGAGGATTCAATAAAACAGCGAGCATAGTTTCTTATGATTGACGACGGGGAACATATTGTTCATATTTTTCTCGGTTTTTGAAGATGCATGGCAGCGCCGTGTTAGTTGTAAATTAATTAATTGTAAATTAATACAACTAATCATTTGCTTAATTTGCGAGGTCTGTCTCATTTATCTAGAATTTTTAAGAATATTTCAATCCGAATAACCAAATTTTTGAAATATCCGAACAGTTAGTGTGCTTACTAATAATTCTTGTACTCGGTAAATATAGTTACATAAATATTTAAAAATTATTTTTTAATCGATGTTTGCAATATACGGTAAATAATTAAATTGCAGCTTTAACCCTCTAGTGCCCAAATTAATTTTCAGACGGACTTCGAAAAAATCACTTTGAAACTTTATAAACATTTTTTAAGTATTGATTGAAACTTTTTAGAGGTTCAACTGAAGACCGTCTAAAGGCGGCACTGGGTACTAGAGGGTTAATTTATTTATCTTGGAGATGAAAAAACGAATTTGCAACCAACAGATTTTATTTAAAAGGTATAGCGCTTTCTTCAAAGTGTTCTCATTGCTCGGAGGTGGTTTTTCTTAGTTTCATTTTCGGGGTGAAAAATGCGATACAGCGAAATAATCTTTTGCATACACTTAAAGATAGGTTTGGGCATAGGAAAATGAATGTTGATTAACTTAATCAATGTTGATTAACTTAATCTTAATCATTAAGAATAACGCAAAATGGCATATTTGAACAATCTTGTGTGCTGGGTTGGCGTGCATAAATAAACTAAGGTTGCTTCATAGGCGTTTTTTTAACGCGGGTTTTTTACGCGAATTCCGGAATTTACGCGGTTTTTTTACGCGACACGTATCCCTCGCGTAAAAAGCGACTTTAGTGTATACAACAATTACTTAAGTTTTTTATACAAATTTACATTTGTTGCAAACCCGATCAGAAAGATAAAACAAAAATTTAACAGAAGTTGTTAGTTTGTTACGGGAAAAACCTTCTAGGCTGTGTTTTCAATTTGGTCCCGTTAGGTGTTAAAATAACAGAAAATAATAACAGAAATGATTCTACTAGTATCAAACACACATTAAAATTTGTTACTAACATATTAGCTTTCTAACAAAATAAGATGGTATATTGTTGTTAGAAACAACAGGTTTTGATAAAAACGAAAAGTTAGTTAGACTTGTTTCAGAACTACTTCATTACACGTTTTATTATTATATATATATATATTCAGATTCAATTTTGTAGTCAAAATTATATGGAAAAATACAAAATTGTATCAAAATATGTTATTTGTTTCTCACGTTGATAGAATTTTGTAATGTTTTAGTTGTGCTCTTCTGACCGGGAAGACAATTAATTTTACCACAGTTAAGAAAAAAAAAATTACAATGTTCAATACTTCTATTGCTACATAGTAGCAAGCTAAGGATCAAAGCAAATGCAAATGACTAAGGATCAAAGCAAATGACTAAGGCCGTGAACATACTACTTATTCAATCAGAAGCAACCCGCCGGACATAGGCATATATATATATATATATATATATATATATATATATATATATATATATATATATATATATATATATATATATATATATATATATATATATATATATATATATATATATATATATATATATATATATATATATATATATATATATATATATATATATATATATATATATATATTTATATATATATATATATATATATATATATATATATATATATATATATATATATATATATATATATATATATAAATAAATATATATATAAATATATATATATGTATATATATATATATATATATATATATATATATATATATATATATATATATATATATATATATATATAAATATATATATATATATATATATATATATATATATATATATGTATATATATATATATATATATATATATATATATATATATATATATATATATATATATATATATATATAAATATATATATATATATATATATATATATATATATATAAATATATATATATATATATATATATATATATATATATATATATATATGTATATATATATATATATATATATATATATATATATATATATATATATATATATATATATAAATATATATATATATATATATATATATATATATATATATATATATATATATATAAATATATATATATATATATATATATATATATATATATATATATATAAATATATATATATATATATATATATATATATATATATATATATATATATATATATATATATATATATATATATATATATATATATATGCCTATGTCCGGCGGGTTGCTTCTTATATATGCCGTGGGCTTGCATTTTTACGTAAGCGCCAAATTTTCAAATTTCATTTTTTTACATATTACTATAATATAAAAAAACCCTCAAGATTCTTGTTGCCGTTTCCAAAAATTTTGATAAATAACTGAGAAATATCGAAAATAAGAAGTGACGTTAGCGCCACTTTACATAGAAGTGACGTTGAGGTACGAATACGATAGTGTATCATGCTTGTGGAGTGCATAATTTTATTTATATCCTTGCCGCTGGCTACCGACCAGTACGCATGGCAAACTAGACTATTCAGGCGTACCAACGTCACTTTTAGTGCAAAACTTTGAAATGGTTTTGCTGTTTTGCAAGAGAAGTGACGTTGGCATTAAAACTCAATACGTTTACATAAATAAACGTGTTAAAGCAATGGGGTATGTTTTTTCATCATATTTACTCAGATTCTATCAGATTAGTTTGCGTAATAAAGCGCTTCTGTTAATTTGCAAACGATTTAGATCTGTAGCGATTTTGTGCTTTTGGCGCTTACGTCAAAATCCTAGCCCACGGCAGTATAAGCTTCTTCCTCGGCAATTTTCATTTTTCGTTTTGATTCGCACCGAAGCATCATTGCGATTGGTAATACCATTCACGGTGAATATTCATCGGCATTGATCTGAGTCACAAAGGCTTCTGAAACGATGTATTCCCATCCGATCGCTCAATATCGCTTCGGATGACTTGAGTAAATCGTAGCCAATACGAATCAAACACGAAGGTAATCATATTACGTTTTAATAACTATTCATCGCCCACAAGCCACTCATAACAGTTCAGTTCACTATAGGCGTTGTTTCCATTGCTGAGTGAATACACTGTTGCCACGTGTTGTTGTGCTTCGGCAATAATGAATGAATACGAATGCAACGAAGTGATATTCAGCAGCCCTGCTGCATACTACGGCATTGCGAGAATGCTTCATAAAATATTGTTATTTATTCGACTACCTTGCAATTATATATTACCAAACTGCTGAACCAGCACCAGAGTACTATATGGTCATATTTTTCATATTTTTCATATTTTTCATATTTTTCATATTTTTCATATATTTTCATATATGGTTTTATCGTGAAACGCATTTATATGCTATTTTTCACGTCACTATTTTTTATCCCTCGGTGTTGTTTACATTTTAACGCCGGTAGCAACTAGATTATTTTCAATGAATACCGACACGTACGAGTCGCGAAACTACTCAAACTATGTATACTCATCTTTGTACACTGATGAGCATAGCGATCGTGACTAATTTTCGCGAAAAAAATTGTCGAAATGGCCTTAAACTTTTCTCTAAAGAGCAGCGTGTCGCGAAATCACAATTTTTGTATTTTTCTACTTTCAACTAAACTGCGTGTATTAAACTGGGCGCCCGTGTTGTCAGCTCTGCTGTGCGAACATTTAGAGCGAATGACTACTAATTGATTACGTGAAGTGGATTATTGGAAGCAGATGAGTTTTCATTTCTGATGTTATGTTTGTAATGTTTTTTATCAGATTATCAAACCTGTTTGCAGGAGCAGGCGATATTTAAATGTTTGTACTGACGCTTCAGTGGAATTATATGCCATCATAAAAAAAATATAAACTGGTATCCATGTACTTCAACAATGATGCAATAATGCTTGGGTTCCGTCCCGTTTCACGTTAATATGGGATATTTTTGGATTGGCTTCTAAAATGACTCACAACCCACTCCAAACCACAAGCAAATCATTTTAATGTTTGTTAGGCATCTTAAACTTGATTTTTCTTTCTATCAATAAAAATTTCCCCGCGTGCATTCCAAAAAAGCGATGCCAGCGGATGAAACTGTTCTTATCTTAGTTGGATGCCATCCATTATTTCGATTATTTTTTGACGTAGAATTACGTCTTACAGCAACATATACACTAAAGTCGCTTTTCACGCGGGAGATACGTGCCGCGAAATCAGCGTTACGTAACAAAAAAATCTCTAAAAGAATCTCCAAAAACGAGCATTTTTATTAAGCAAATTCTTCTACTGCGTTACGTGATTTTTATTAGGTGGTAGGTGTTGGCGTTACGTTTCGTTACATATGAGAGGAGTGGGGGTCCAATAATTGTTTTCTTTGACTTATGTTTTGTATGACTTATGTTTCTGTATGACATATTCCTTTGTTTAAATTTTGGCGACTGTAAAGGGGGCCCCACAATCCTAAATCCGGCTCTGCATATAATCGAAACTTGAAATGATTTGCATCAATAGAGGTTTGTATAATCTATTTCTATACAACTTAAAGTAATTGATATTGCAAAACATCTCTTATCAATTGACAAACAAAAAGTTTTTTACAGATAAAAAACTGGAAAATATCAAAAATTTTAATAAATACGTTGTAAAAATCTACCAACTTCTACCAATCTGCTAATTATATTAAAAGTTGTTTTGAAAACCGAAAAAAAAGACAGCAAAAAAAACTTCAAATGCAAACTCGAGCGGATTTTGAACTTTTTTGAATTTTTGTAAGTCAACACCGATCGCTTGCAAAACGTCAAATTTTTGAAGAGTCGATTAAGTGTGACAAAAACAAGAAAATTTCGATTTCGATATGTGACCTTGACTGTACAAGAAGATACATTTGAGTAAATACATGTTTTACTCAGGTAATGTTGTAATTGCATTTAAGTCACTTTTGAAATTATGGGTAATATATAAAAACTGGAGATTTCATTGCTTTGATCAACTTTCACAGAAAAGTAAACGGTTTCTGATATAGGAATAAGATGTTGGCACTTCTGCGATTTACTGAATTATATGAGACCTTTATGCTATTAGAAGTTCTTGGGCTACAGTTTAACAACCGCGCATTTCATATTTGCTCCTTAGTGAACGATCTGAGCTGGTGAAGACCCACGTATATGGCTACTGGGGATTAGTTTGCCATCTTCAGTGTACAACAATTCAGTAGTTACCGCTTTATATGGATCGATAACGGCGCCGGCCACTCTTTACGAACGTTAGGGTAAGGTAGGATGTTGTAAGCAAGGAGGTGTGACAATAGTTGTTGTAGAAAACCGAGTTTACCTCTGCATCTTCACGACTGTGACGGAAAAGAAGGATGTGTCACCGTGGTAAGTGACGGAATCGAACAATATTGCGCGCGAAGTTATCTCATTACGAAGGCGAGCGATGAAGATCTTTGTACCTAAACACCGCGAATCTATGAGAGCGGCGCGTACAGAAACTATTGACTACTCCAAGTTTCAAAATGTTTAAATATTCGTCTATTACCAATCTCGAGTACCAGAAACGCAGAAACACACTTCGGTAGAAGAGGTTCTTTCAAAGGTATACATTGTGTAGCTATTAACCGTTATGTACTCGGCAATTTTAACACGGCAGGGTACCCGGGTACCCACCAAAATAAAATGTTTCTTACTTCTTCAATTATTGACCGATTTCCGATCTTGACCCATCAAAAAGATTGGAAAATATGTCTATGTTTTTATACGCGACCTAGAGAGCCATGGGTCCCCATATGAGTCCCGTAAATCCGGATCTTCAGGGCTATGTTCGAGATCGGGAATCTGCTCCGAAATGGCCATTTTGGACAACTTATCAAAAGGACTCAAAATGAATGAAAATCAACTCCTTGAATGAATTTTGGTACCAATTTTGGTCGGTTCTATCGACAAGTGTACTAATTTGTCTCACCGAAACATGCTTTCGAATATCCGGATTAACAGGAACCACATGTGGTCACTGGTTCATTTTGGTCTCAGATTCTAAAAGTAGACTAATTTATTATTTATTTATTTTTTATAGTAGTTTTACAGCCATTCTCAGCCAATTTCATATTGTTAAATGAAATAAATGGAAAAATATTTAGATTTAAGTTGCTACAAGCAGCTTATTCGTTAACCACGCAACGACCGAATGGTAAACAAAGCGCTGTCAAAACTTGGCATGGCCAAAATATGCAATATCCTGACTTTTTCCATCTTGTATAAAAACTGTTTTAATGGTATTTTATTGATGTCACTACAACAGTGAATTTTTTAAAAGCATACTTTTTTTTTACAGTAGCTCTCAGAAGATGACTTTAATATTACCACTTCATTTTGACTTTGAATTGACTCAGGCATGGTTTTGAATATGTGTAAGGGAACATCCATAAATGACGTAGAATTTGAGAGGGGAGGGGGGTTTTGCAATTTTGTGACGAAATGTGATGATGAGGAGGGTGGGGGGGAAGCCAAGCCACGTAGCAAATATGAAATTAAGAGAAAAAGTTGGATTTTCCTAATTGTTCTTTTTTTATCACTGTTTTGTCTGTTTAGGATCATTTTTATTACTTTGAGTCTTATCGAAACCTCGTTCTCCGTGCCAATATCGCCAATTACAATTCCCTGGAGAGAATAAATATTCCTATGATCAGTTTTATTATAAGAAGGACTTATTTTGTCAAGAGGAAGGAGTCTTATCGAAACCTCGTTCCTCCTACCAACACCGCGTCACAATTACAATTCCCTGAAGAGGCACTTAGTGCTTTATCTCTGGTCAGTTTAATTATAAGAAGAACTTTTTGTCAAGAGGAAGGAGTCTTATCGAACCTCGTTCCTCCAGCCAAGATAATGCCAAATCACAATTCCCTGAAGAGAACTATTATACGTTACTCAGACCAGTTTTATTATAAGAGGGACTTATTTTTGTCAGGATGAAAGTCAGCAGGATACTACAAAATTCAGCTTGAAGGAAGGGTATGTAGTGGAGAGCCTGAGAATAAACTCATGTTAAAGTCCTTTGACAACCAAATGGCCTGATTCTACTAAGATTCGAACCCACGACCACCCGCTTATCAAAGCGGACTCAGTAACCTTGCGGCTACGGAGTTCCCCAGGAAAGGGGGTTGCTATAAGCTAATTATCTAGAGGGGGGTCTGACTATGTGACGATGGGTGAGGTACGTCATTTATGGATACTAATCCTTGAACTAATTCCAGAATAATGCTAGCAATAGTCAGTGTTTTGCCGTAAACTATGATATAGTATGATTCCCAAGTATGTTATTTCAATGATGCATCCATAGTTTTCTGATATTCATTGAATTTATCAGAAATATGAAGGTGGGCCAAAAAACCCCCGTTACCCTAACTACGCAACATTTTTTGTTTACTGCATTAACGCGTTATGTGAATAATCTTGCATTCTCATCGATAAAATCTGAGATAGCATAGAATTATGTAAAAAAGAATACTAAGCCTTATTCATCAATAAATAAACCATATTTGCGCCGTCTAGGTATCTATTGCGAACATCAATTCGAAACTGTTCTGTGACTTCCACTCACTCACTAAATTAAGGGGTTATATACCTTTTTGGTCGAGAAAAATGAGGGAAGTTTAAATCTATTTTTAAGTGCATAGCACCATTTTCATTGCATCAAAGGGGTATTTTTCTGAAAGTACAGTTTATCAACAACATAAAAAATACGTTTGATTTTGAGATATACCAATTATTATTGGAGTTATTGCCGTTTCCCCGAAACGCAATTTTTTTGCAGAGGCTTGCGGTGATCTTGATAGAGACTCAGCGGGTCAACCAAAAAACTCATATTATTTCATTAGTTTAGGAGTGTGCCGGATCCTTGAACGATCGCTTTTATGAGTGTTTTGTTTTCAGTGCAAACGGGAACGTTTTTCCCAAAAAATGCACGTTTTGAGTGCTAAAAATTGCATTAAAAATTTTTTTGCGGCAAAATGTAACTGTATGTTTCAAAAAGCGATCGTTCAAGGACCGGAGAATTTAATAAAGAAAATTAAAAAAAAAAGATGAAGGAAATCGGTTCAGTAGTCTTTCCGCAATCAGGATCACGGTAAAGTCATTTTTCAGAAAACACTATTCCGAGATAATCGCGTGTAAAGTTTCAAGTTTAGCTTATGCGGCCGTGGCGAGGCGCGCTGCAAATCGCTCTAACTTTCTTCCTATTGCTCAGATCTTTATGAAAATTTGTGAAAATGTTCTCAAGATGTTGTAATTGAAGATAATACAATAAAAAAATTTTCGGTTTTTTGAAAACTAAAAAGGTATATACCGTGCTGGATCGAAAGCCGTACAGTATCGAAATCCGTACACCTTGATGTTTTTCTTCAGTTTTAAGCATTATAAAAGTGAAAATTCATATGATAGTTACATGTACATATCCCTTGAGTTGTTGGCCTACTGTTAAATTAAACTATGCGTCAGTAGGCCATGAAATAAAAATATTAAAAATTAAAAATCAATCGTGTATCGGTTTCAGTTGTCATTTCGTTGTATCGTTAGAGAATTTACTAAGGAAACGTTCTTCAGATAAAAACGATTTTCAAGTGGGATATAAATGTTTTACTCTGTGAATCTTTTTAAAATTGATGGAAAAGGTAAGTCTTTGTCATTTTTGACCTGAATATTGTCTAATAGATAGTGTAAGTTGTAGTTATTCAACAAAAACTGTGCCGTACGGATTTTGATTCTTGTTATTTGCTTGAATCGAAATCCGTACAGCGTGTGTATCATGCATATATTGTTGAACTTTCTGCTTGTTTTCAGCATATAATGGAAGAAAACAAGTATAAATATACGGCAAACAATTTTAAACGAGCTGTGACTGAGGTGCGCAAGGGAAAGTCGTACCGGGAAGCTTCGAGAGGTTCCGGCGTTCCGGTTACTACGAAACGCTACGAAAATCACACTATTTCAACTGATATCAAAAATTAGAAAACCGTGTGAAACTTTAGGAGCCAGTTGATCCTCAAAATATACTTATTCGGTAATTTAAAGATAAATTATAAATAAAAGATGTTCATTTTTGTACTTCTTTATCTATACGGAGTTTGAATTATTGTTGTATGGACTTTGATCCAGTCTATATCGCGTGTGTGCGGATTTCGATTCAAAAGTGTACGGGTTTTGATTCAGACAAAAAACTGTGTACGGATTTCGATTCAAAACATGTTCTATTTAAACATGATTTTTTCGAGTTTCGGAGTGATTTTAATCATTTTGCTGGAAAATAGTGATAAAATATAAGTAGACCTATAACTAAACATGTCAGTTTGAAGCAATATGTGATTTCTTGATTTTATATTGACCGTCGAAGATTATCCTGTGCTTAGGTGAACGGATTTCGATCCAGCACGGTAACCCCTTAACAGGCTTAACAGCTCACTGGCTTATTTTCACAACAAAGTTTTATACTTGACACTAGTGGTTTCTAACAGTGAATAAATTCATGCGTATACTTTTGTTAATTAGTCGGTTTGTATTCCAGAATTTATAATTTTCCTGTGAAACGCAGACGCGAAATATCTTGAAAACAAAGAAAAACAAAAAAAAATATATTCATAAATATTTGTTCGACCGAACTGAACGAAGCATTTTGACAAAATGCTGAAATAATAACAATAAGAATATGGTCGGTGTGGACTCATGTCATTTCGACTGACACGAATTGTACATAATTATTCAAATGATAAATACAAATATATTTTTGGTAATTTAGGTACTTATCTGGCAAGTTGGTTACCCAATACAGTGATTCCTGTTAAAAAGAAGCCCTGCGCTATCAGGATACAAAACAAAACCTCCTGTTTCTCAAATGTATCCACCATTGCTGGTGGCGTAGCCTCATACCATTTCGTTATTAAGTGATTACTAAAAAAAACTTCTCAATATGTATCAGTGAAAAACGTCAATAAATCTCCACGCGTTCGTAGCTCTAGGCTAACCATACCTTTATGCTATTAAGAGTTCTGGAATTAAACAAGTTTTCTAATTATATTAATGTGTTTAACAGACAAAATCATACAGTTTTAATTTTTATTCCGTGCTACTATACATTCAACGCACTGTGCGACGCTGTTTTGGGCTGAAACCGCAGAAGTTCCCTGGAACTAACCTCGCATATATGTCAATTTGTATATTGTCATATGCCAACATAGGTTTCGAAACCTACGCAACTGTTTTTGCCTTTCTCCTAGAAAGGTATAGCAATCACTGAATAAACTAAAGGTATAAAAGTGCTCCAAAGGGCTGAATGTCGTATATCACTCGACTCAGTTCGACGAGCTAAGCATTTTCTGCATGTGTGTGTGTGTATGTGTTTATTAGGGTGGGGAAAAATGATCGATTTTTCAGAAACAAGTTTTTTTGGTTCCTTTTAGGGTCCCAAACATCCCTAAACTTACCGGAAGTCGATTGGTTTTGTTTTCGCTTGGCGCATTGCATTTCAAATTTGTATGAAAATTTATATGGGAAAACCTACTTTTTTGTATTTACCTTTCTAGAGAGCCCAATAATGCTCTAATAATGCACTACATTATGTTAAAGTATAGTATTTTAGATGCCTAACAACTTTGCAGAAGACACTGAAGAGCTAGAATGTACCTAAGAAGAGCCAGCTGTTCAAAGTTGAGTATGCCGATTTAAATGCAAAAAATTTTGTTTTCTGCCAACATTACCAATGTACCGGTGTCAGTAGGTTTCCCATCAGAAGTAACCTGTGGTAACGAGATTATACACTCAGCTGGACCAAGCAAATAAATTTAGGTCAATATTCTAGGCGTAAATATAATCTACAACGTGTTTCAGAGGTTACTTCTGATGGAAATCTGACTAACGCCGGTACACTGGCAGTGTTGGCAGAAAAAATGATTTGCAACATAAATTTCGACATACTCAACTTTGAACAGCTCTAGTATTTTGTTGGCACACCCTAGCTCTTTAGTGTCTTCAGCCAAAATGTTAGGCATCAAAAAACCTACCATTTGAAGTCATGAAACCTATGGTTTGAGCAATTTTGAGCTCTTTAGAATGGATAATGTAAAAAAGTTGTTTTTGACGTAGGACTACGTCTAACCGCACTATATCGAGATACATTCCGCGAAAACTAAAACCAAGATGTAACGTCGGAATGAAAGATTTCAAACGGTTATACTGATGTAACCACATGATGGATCACAATAATCAATATGTCGTTGGATTGATAAAATGATGGACAATTTTGTGATTCTTCAATTTTCATTATCACTTCATTGTTTAACAGTGAAAATTGAATAAAAGTTCAAGGTCGAATTTTCACCAACAATGTACCAATCATTTGCGAGCACGCCTGGCACAGACTTCATGAATAGACACCAACTGCCTGCTGTGATATCCTGTATAGCAGTGGCAAAAAAAATTTGACAGAATCTACCCGTCCCAATAGGTCAACTAATGTTAGCTTCCATGAGCCTAGACTATTTTGATGTCTTGAAGGTGAAGCTTTTTCGGAAAGTTCGTAACCACCTCCACTATCAGACAGTATTACGTTCTGATGTTAACAAATATCACGGTGCTCCCACAGACCGTTATTATAAAAAAATGCACCAAAGAATCTGAGTACACCATTCGATTTGTTATGACGTCCAGAATCTCTGGTCAAAATTTCAAAATCATCGTACGATATCGAGTGAGTGATATCCTTTTGAAGGTCGTAATGTGATATAAAAAAGACGAAATACTTATTGTAAAGCATGTTTTTCAACCACCATTTTATGAAATAACTTCCAAATTAGTTTCAACACATTCCAAGGGTTATATTTAAAGACATTAGCAATTGGTGGAAAGATTTGTTTGAAAATCCCACAGTGCACAGTGGTCTAAACTCGAAAAATCGTGATCGTTCTAGATTTGACTGTGAAAAACTGATTTTATGTACTCAATGCCTTCAGCAAAATTATTCCATAGAACAAGGCCTTACTTCTGGCGTTTTTAGTTTTTTGATCAATCCACCTAACAGTTAGATAAAAAAATTAGTATTTCTAATTTTCAATATACCAGATTGCTTCTTTTAGCAAAGTTATGGAAAATTTTAAAAGAAAAACAATTGCTGAATACTGCTACTGAATACTATTTTTATATCACTTTTTTTGTACTTCACGACCTTCAAAAGGGCATTACTCAAAAATGTACCGTACGATGAAATGGTGTACTCAGATTCTTTGGTGCATTTTTTTTATAATAGCGGTCTGTGGGAGCACCGTGAATATGTTAATGTTAATAAAACAGATGTCTTGAAAGAGAATTTGATGGCACAGGCACTCTACACTATGCTTTTTTCAGATTTATTTAAATAACTGAATATAGGGTATTTAAAAGACAACAGAAAACCAAAATGCTCCGTACACATCTTTGAATAGGTAGTTAAACGAGTACTGATGATTATATTTTACTAGCTAAATGAATTAAGTCCCATATGACAATACTAGTTGCATCCCGCGTTGGCGGTATAGAAGAAAACCAAATTCATTTCATCTTGATATTGGAGTTCCGACATTAGTATTTGTATTTTTCCATTTTTTTTAATTAGCATTTGCAAGAAAATATTACTTTCCATAACCTTACTTGTAATTGAACAACGCTATGCAAACATTAATTGCTGAAGCTAATGTTGTGCATCACTCTAGCCCATTTTGTTTTCGAAGATAACAGACATATAACTTTCAAATATGGTATCTTCGTTGTTCTTTGGTATCTTGAAACTGATCAATTTTTTTCTGATTGATTCTGTATACTGATAAAATGTTTTAATTGACCTGAATTGAATGTTAACATGTTCATAAAATTTTATATCAATTTCAAATTTTCAGTGAATATACATTTTCTACTAAAACTGTAATTCGTTATCGATATTTTTTCCACGAGCTTGTAACTGCAGGAAAAAAATTTATGTGACATCTTTGCCGCTTTGTGATCGGTGAGTGAGCCAACTTCAACAAGACAAATAGATATAGAAGGAAGTTTAATTTCTACTAAATCGTACTCAATTAAATATTCTATAGAAGGTTGCCTTTTCGCGTATTAGAGAAAATTCGCTGTATTAGAATGAAAGGTATTCATCAATGGTCCAGGAACCAAATTTGGGAGAAAATTTTTGTCTAGAGCTCTATAGCAATATTTTAGAGAAAAACTTTCTTCTACAAAGATGTTACATATGATAAAGCGCTTATTGAAAAAGTATCAAAAATTAGGGTGACCAAAATTTTCGATGCTATCAAGTATCTAACTTTTTTATTTTTGTAGATAGAAATCCTTGTTTTACAATTTTATCGCTCCAATAATTTTTAGTAAATTTGTAAAAAAAAGTTTTTCTCCAAAACATTGCAGAGCTCTAGACCCAAATTTCCCCCTAAATTTGGTTTCTGAACCATTGTGAATGTTAAAAAGAATATTTTTTCTTCTAAGATAGAGTGCTGCAAAGAAATAATCAAAATACAGACCCCAATCGATTTTGGCAACACGCCAGATTTTTTTCTGTTGCCAAAATCAAACCATGTCAATAATGAACGGTTTTTTTTTCATGACTTTTTTTACTTTTTAAATGGACCTTAACAGTAGAAATGGCCACCAATAAACTAGTTTTAGTTCCAAGTCGTTTGAGGTGTCGCTTGATGAATTTGGGCTGCCGACCTACATACTTGTTATTACCACCCGAACTAATTACCTTCATTTTGGATGATGTTGAGCTTAAACTGGTTAAAATAAATCAAGCAAACTACAAAAGTAAAACGAGCTCAAGTCAAACATAGATTCAAAATAAAAATATAAAATTATTGTAGTCCTACGTCAACTATGCGGTCGTGTCTTGGATACCACCCTCCTACTATTTTTCCATACAAATCTTCATATAAATTAAAAATGCAATGCGCCAAGCGGAGACAAAACCAATCGACTTGCAATAAATTCAGGATTGTTTGGGGCCCCAAATAGAACAAAAAAAACTTGGTTCTGGCTTTCTGCTATCAAGTTTCGTTTTTTCCATATAACGATTCCCCACCCTAGTGTTTATGTATGTGTGTGTGTAACGCTCTTCCAATCTCACTCGATTTTCTCAGAGATGGCTGAACCGCTTTCAATGAAATTAATTGCAAATGAAAGGTCTGTTTTATTGTAATCGGATTTCTAGTTTAGCGGTTATGTATCAAAATGTAAAAATCACGAAACATCAATATCTCAGATACTACGCAACCGATTTGATCAAAGTTAATTTTAAATGAACAGGCTACCTAAAAAACCCTGACCTTTTGAATTTGATGAAGATTGAACATGTGGTTCAAAAGTTATGGGAAGAAACGTGTTCTCGAGACTATTTAATCTCACTCATGTTTCTCAGAGATGGCTGGACCGATTTTTATAGAATCGGTGTCAAATGGAAGGTCTAGTTGTCCCATATAACCCTATTGATTTTTTTTTGCAATCGGACTATTACTTTGCCTGTTATGTTTAAAAATGTGAAATCCAGCTATGAAAAGTAAAGTATTTACAAGACTACTTAAACTCACTCACTTTTCTCAGAGATGGCTGAACCGATTTTAACTAAATTAGTGTCAAATGAGAGGTCCAGGTGCCTCTTAACACCCTATTGAATTTGACTATAATCGGACTATAACTTTGTCTGTAATGTATCGAAATGTGAAAATAACGAAACTTCATTATCTCAGAAACTACACAACCGATTTGAACAATATTGATATCAGATGAACGAGCTAGTTAGGGGTTAACTGATGAATTATGATTAAACAAGTGGTTTCATAATTCGGCAGCTCTATACGTTCCCATTTCATTCGATTATAATCGAACTTAAGCAACCGTTATATATTAAATTTTTAAAACAACGAGTCTATTATCTCAAAGATTACACGACTTATTCAACATAACTAGCGTCATACGAATGAGTTATCTCTTAAACTTACAAACAACTAACTTCATAACAACTTGATATGTGGTTCAAAAGTTATGGAATAAAAAGACATTCCAAGACTATTTAAAACTATACCTGCTTTGATCAATATACGTGGACTCAACATAATTCAAATGCGGTTTCGTACTATTTGAACGTTCCCGGTTTCGCTCGTGATGAAATTGTTCGAAATTAAGTCATTTCCTTTCGCTATTTCGCTTTCGCTATTTCTTAAGCACTAACATTACGTTAAATTTCATATTTTATACTTCAATTACAACATCAATATTTTAGAACCCAAAGAGTGAATATACTTCTATCGGATTGAAGCGTCCATGTAAATCTATTTTTACAAAGAATAAGTTTGAATGAGAAAGGCTGGGTCTGACCGCAAGGTGGATTAATTTAGGTTTTTTTATATACCGTGCTATTTACTTCTAACCTCTATATTTTCTTTCAATGTGTTCCATATTTTAATACGGATGCAATTTCCAAATCAAATTTAGAGTAAAGTCTCTGAGCTACGCCATTTTTCGTGCGATTTTGAATTTTTTCCGTTGCGAGAGCTTTTCTTGCGTATTTTGCTTTGGTTTCTTACACGATTCAAGCGTTGAATTATTTAGTTTTTACGCAAATTTCGTGTTCTCAATTCATGCAATATCTGTAGCACTTACAGACTAAATTTTTCTAGGCGAAATTCCCAACAGCTGTACGAACGGATCATGTTTTTGTTGGAAAATACTGCATACATGTTGCAAAATACTTCACCGATTTTCTCAGCAAATGATGTAATTTTTTGTACTAGAAGAAACGTATCTGCATAACTGCAAATATCAAGCGGCTAAATACATATTCCCAAAAGTCTCTCATTCTGAGGATGTTATTGTAATTTGTCTTCGAACACAAATCAAATCAATGCACTTACCGAATTCTTAAATGAGACAGAAACCGCTGACTGAATGAGCCATTACAGTCACCGACAAGTAATAATTAAATCCATCAAGCGACGACAGCTGGAATCGGCGATATTTTTTTGTCACCGGATCACCGTTGTCACTCGGAATTAAGTCGAATTATAATCCACTCAATTTGAGCGTAAGGTACACAGATTAAACGGGTTCCGATGTCGCGAAAGCCCCCGTTCCAGCACCCATCCAGCAGCAGCATCCCGTCTTGACAATCGAAGCGATCCGGCGGGGACCAATGATGTGACAAGTAACCCAGAAGTATTTAAGAAACGATAAAGCTGACGGTTGTGGGGGAAGACAAACGACACTCCAGCGAAGAATGAGCAAGCAGGCAGATATAGAGAATGAAAGATCGAATGGGATATGAAGCAAATTCTCGTCCGTCCAAATCCAAGCTGGACGGCACGGTTCACAAGGCAGCAGCGATGAGGTTCGGGGGCTCGTCGTCAAACCACACTTCCCGGCGCTGCGCTGCTGGAAACGGGGAGCCAATCTTGGCGGTGCGGCTTATCAAGGAATGAAAATGTCAAACATAAATATTTAAATGTGCCGCCGCGGCAACGAACCAGTGTTCGTGACATATTTTAGTATAAATAATAGATTACCGATACTTGGATCTAGATAGCGGCACAAGCCCCCTTTTCGGGGGCTTTCGCGATCTGGAGCTATGAATAATTAAATTAATATTATTATTATGAATTTTGAGGAAATGATTTCAAATGGGGTGAGAGAGGCAGATGTAAGACCGGTTGATGGGTGAATGATGGATTGAAGATAGTTTGAAATGGATTATAGGTGACAAATAACAGTCAGCGGCGAAGTCCGGCTGGAAGATAGATGATTTGACATGGAAACCAGCTTACCATTGTTTTGTATATTTCTTCACAAGGCGATCGCTTACGTTGTATACGCACTTAACTTCAATTTTAACAGAACGCATAAAAGACGAACTGTTATATTATTTTTGTGGATCTCTTTTTTTCATGAAAATTTGTGTAACTTTTTTTTAATTTTCTAGAAACTAAAAGTTTATCTTGGGACCTAAGCACAAAATGTCAACATGTTTACGTTTTGCAATATATTCCAAAAAAATACTTTGTGAATTTATTACCAACTCGGGGAAAAATTATTTTTTCGAAAACAAATTCACAAAAATTTTCACGAATATATCCTGAAGATGAAGTGAAAGTTAAAAGATCATGCCCAAGACACGACCGCATAGTTCTTTGATTATACAGTTACAGTTTTTTTCTAATTAGACGTTGGAAGTTTTTTCGAGTTGACAATTCGAGAAGCCTATTTATCTGTTTTACTTTCATTTGTTTCACTTTTTTGTACCAAGAAAAACCGAAAATTTTAGCAGTTTCAAGCTTGCTTTCCCAATTTTCATGTGACGTGGAATTTTTTGTAAAGGAACACCTGCTAATCCACATACTAATTTGATGGAACGGAAATAGCCGATTACGACCAATTGACCCTGTGCATATGAAAAATATTGAATAATTATACCTTCTATCTAGTTTATCATCAACAAAATTGAAAATGGAATTTCTCACAACTCTCAGCGGCTGACTGCTGAAAGTTGAATCCATTCGTGATATTTCTTGTATGCTCTAAACAGAAGCTCCGAAACCATCCTCACCAAGCGAAACTATCACCGAGCAGATTGATAAATTTCCTCTGCTAGCTCACCGTTTAGCCACTAATGGCGGTTGCTATGTTGTGCCATATAAAACTGAAGTGAAAATCCGCTGCTGTGCGAATGGTAGTGCGATTCGGCTGTTGGCACTGGCTAAGCATTCCCACAAACAGGCGATGAAGCCATTTTCGGTGAAATATTTTGAAACTTCAAATCATTGTTTTAATTGACTAAATAAGCTGTTCCTTAGAGGGTGCAAACAACAAAAGAACCGGTGAAAATGTCTATTACTGCACTCAACCAGAAACACTGAGAGGGGAATTCGAAATGAACTCAATCCATTCCTGGCCTGCCGGACTGTATACTAATAATCTAATTAATAAAGAATGAATTTTATTATCTGCTACTTTTGAAATGTCTCAGTCAGAGGCCTCCCCATACGTGGCAAACCGTTTTAATGGGGGACGGTTGAAAGACCCACCAACCACACGCGCTAAGAGGCGAGAGGGCGATCTTCGGCGTTGAAAGTTGTTGAAAGCGATACCAACTGTATACGCGGGAGCCAAGCTTCTTGGTAGAATCATTCGGGTTGCTGAAAAAGTTGCGTTTAGTTTGACAACCATCATCGCGCGGAACGACCTGCACAACCCTAAAGTTAGTAGTAACGGCTAACCTTGTTGGCCTGCGAAACCGCGTACCACAGTGCGTTAAACGGTGCAGCGGGTGTCGGGTGGTGGTGGTGATGTAATGGTGGTGCGATTGAATTAAATTATAGATAAGATTTTATTCAACGCCGTTCTCATTTGACGCTCCGGAGGCTACCGCCGCTGCTTGCTGGGTGCGAGAGCTACCGTTGACGTGTTGCTTTACTAACCGGACTACGTACCAGCCCCGATGGTGAGAAGGAGATAGCAATAGTGGACAGGTATTTTCCTACAACCATCGGCGGTACAAATATTGTACTTAATTAGTTGTTTCTGCTAAAATGTTTCGGTAAAAATATTTTATGATAATCGCAAAAGAGATGACTGGCACGTAAAGCCAACGAATATGGCAGGTCGACTATGCAGTGAAATCATTACTTTTTTAGGTATCTGAGGGAAGTTCCGCTTTTGTCAATTGCAATTATATATAACTTGATGAAACCTTTTAGTACTCGATGACCCGATGAAACTATTGAATTTCGAGCTTAATTTATCTCACTAAATCCACGTTCCTGACAGAAGCAACAACTTGCTTATAATTTAAATATGTTTTCGGTTATGTTATGACATGTCTTCATCAAGCATAAATATGTTTACCCATTGACTGCGTTATTACCTTTTCCGATTTATATCACAATATGCCTAACTCTGAAGCCAATGAGTTAGGCATTCATTAGCTATTAATTTAAAAATATCAATAATATTTTAGTTGCTGAAACATTCATGTTCATTTGACGTCGCGGTTATTCGGCCTCGCATCCCTTCGGAATCGCACCCATAAATCTTTTTTCCCTCTAAGTTAACTAAGTAAATGTTTTAACAACAACATCGTTAGTCCTTGGAGACGCCTTTTTGAATAGTTCCTCTAGTGCATAGTGTTGAATTAGATGAATGATTACTAGTGCGCTGCTGAAGACACGCGTGAGAGTGGACTGATGAAGTGAACAATTGACGCATTTTTTAAATTTAGTGTCATGAAAACAAGTTGTTTATAATTAAAGTGCAAGAAACAGGAATAGAATAAAAAAAAATAATTAGTGTGTTGTTGTTGCTGAAACATGGAGTGGTACGGGCATAGGCGCCAACTTTGGAGGGGCGAGGCATTTTTTGCCCCCCAATATTCTTCCCAAGGGGCAACGTATCATTTTGCCCCCTCAATAAATCTAGAAAGTTGGGTCTCCTTTTTTTGTTTTCCTGATAGCTTCATTTGCTATTTCGCAACTCCACAACCCTAGCGCCATTTTGCAAAATTGTGGTCTATAATAGTTACTATCAACACTGCCATTCCAATCACTTAACGTCAAGACGTATCGCACGCAAAAATTTCAAGCAGTATATTTCTAGAATCAGATAAATCAGATTTTTTCGAAACTCTTTTGAATTAGTTCCGTGAAAAGCAATCCTTCTGCGTTTTCTTTGACATGCTTGCAAAAATTGAACAACACCAGTTCGCCAAGTGGACCGTTCCAATAACGTTTGCGTTAAAAAAATGTACAAAATTTGACGATTTTTCATGGGTTGTCATGGGCATCTACAACATCTTGGCACTATTCGACAACAATCAGAGCATTAAAGCCCGGTTCCGGATGGCCAGGAGGTCGGTGCAACCGGCCAAACAGTGAAAAAGTACCTGGCGAACATAAACATATATATCAGAAAGTAGCAGTCCTGTCCACTTGTCTCGAAGCTGCATGCAATGACGCAGCGGCAGCGTTTGAATAAGATGGTCAAGTCGATTTTCCCGGCAAATCACGACGTGGCGGCGGTGATGGACGTCAAGACTTGTCTCACCTTGGATGGCAGCGACTGGCAGGGCACTTCGTATTTTACCTCCTCAACTAAGGAAATGAGCACCGAGGTAAAGTTTATTTCACACACTAAGTTCCCCAAAAAGGTGCTGCTGGCTGACAATCAGCGAGAAAGGGATGTCAAAGTTGCTCTTCTTTTGCTCCGGATTGGCCGTGAACGGGAAAATTTATAGTACAAAGTACCTGCCGGAAGTTGCTTCGTTCATCAAGAAATACCAAAAGGCCTAAGACGCGGTGTTTTGGCCGGATCTGGCGTCGGCCCACTACTCAAAGCGATCATTGGAGGGAATGGAGCGGCTGCATATCGATGGGATACCCAAGATGGCGAACCCGACCAACGTCCCCAAGTCGCGTCCCATCGAGGATTCCTGGCCAAGCTTGAAGCGTAAGATATACTCCAACAATTTTGTCGCGAAAACTGAGGAGGAATTGATAAATAAAACGATGAAAGAATTAAAAATCATGCCTACACGCATGTATTCGTCCGCCATGACGCACGCAAGGACGTAAAATTTTTTTGTGAGGAAGCTATCATCATCCATGGGAACTTTATCGAACTCAATTATCTGTCTTAGTTATTTTTATCAACATCCGAAAAAAGTCCATTTTTTAGCGCATACGTTAATCCCTATTTTAGTTTTCCAATAACCTCGGGAGTTGAGCGGATCGATCCGCGAATGATTCTTCATCCCGAAAATATAATCATAAACAGGGTTAGCTCATCATCTGCGTTGGCTTAAAAAAAAACAGTTTGCTTTAAAAATATGGACAAAAATAGCCGAATTTTTAATGGGTTTACCTTCACAAGCACTAATGAAACAATCCATGCAGCCCAATCCAATCAATCCAATCAATCATAGTTACCCACGAGTCAGCAGAATAAATTTGTCAGCTCTATCAGTCGAATTCTTACCGTGATGGCGAAAACAGTGAAGCTACTCCAGTTTCAAAGAACGGTAACCCGTCGCATCGAAAACAGACATCGTGCGACAGTTCGTGGACACCGGATACGCTCGTTCCGGCATCTATAACATCTTGGTATTATTGGACAACAATTAGAGCATCGGAAGAAAGCCCGGTTCCAGCCTGCCGACGACCCTGAGCTACAAGAAGCTCCAAAGTGGGTATATCGCTGCGTGCGCTTGGCCGGGAGGTCGCACAATGGTCGGAAAATTAAGATTTTTGGCCAAAAAAAAATTTTTGTGTGTCAAATTGTTAGTTTTCTACTCTAGATGATTTTGTCATTTGAGAAAAATGTTGCAGTGACAAATGGTTGTCCATAAATCACGTGAATTGTGGCAAATCTTATTATTTCTTTAAATAACAAAAGAAACCGTAGTGTATACAAACGAAAAATTAAACTAATTCTACGTTTTCTTGATGTGTTTTGGACCAAATGGGCAAACTATCAAGAGCTGTGCTTACACGTGCTTACATTTAATGTTTTCAAAGGTCAAAATTAAGGAAATTTCGCATATTTTCTATATAGCCTGCGGCAGACTCTGGTGGGTTAAAATCCATTACTCTTTCAGTTTTATGAAGCTAATATAATAAGCTTTTGATTGTATGTAAGCATAGCATAATAGCTTTAGTAGGATTTTATATATTCCAACTTATTCAGAAAAACTCTTTTCCTTATTTTTTGAGAAAGGTCATTTTGGAGACGTTTTTCAACATGAACCGTGCTATGTATCAAGATTTCATTAAGAAGTTATGAAAATATGAATCAAAAGCTACAAAATGATGTTCTCAAAACATCCTGAATATGAAATTCGCATTTTGGTAATTTTGGCCGCTCCTTTAGCAGCAGTGAAAAAGTACCTGGCGAACATGAACATACATGTCAGGAAGCAGCAGTCCCGTCCACTGGTCTCGGTGCTGCATGCGATGACGCAGCGGTAGTGGCTGAATGAGATGGCCAAGTCGATTTTTCCGGCGACTCGTGACGTGGCGGTGGCGATGGACGACAAAATCTTACTCACTCTGGATGGCAACGACTGGCAGGGCACTTCGTATTTTGACTCCTGTGTTGCTGTGGCTGACAATCAGCGAGAAGGAGATGTCAAAGCCGCTCTTCTTTTGCTTCCGGCTGACCGTACGGGGTGTCTGCCGGAAGTTACGTCGTTCATTAAAAATATCATAAAGGCGATGGCGCGGTGCTATGGCTGGAGTTGACATCGGTACACTATTCAAAGCGATCGCTGGATATGATGGAGCGGATGAATATCGATGTGGTACCCAAATCGGCGAACCCTCCAGACATCTCCCAGCTGCATCCCATCGAGAATTTCTGGGCAAACCTAATCCGAAGATCTACCCCAAAACCAGAAGTCGTATAAGGATGTTAATTTAAAGTCACTCAAATCTGCATGTCAAGTTTAAAATCACATAAAATGCAAAATTAAATTTGTTTATATCGTATAAAACTTAAATCCTATAAGGCGCAATATCAGGTTATATATGAAGCCATTTAACGTGTCATACAAAATTGTAAAATGCGTCAATCCTCTAAGTCGTATAAAATGCAATTTAAAGTTTCAAATGGGGCCATTTAAGAGAGCATGCGAAGTTGTAAAAAATCGTAACCAATTTTTTCTTACAATGTACGTATATGGCCTCCAGATTTGCACACATATGCGCATATCATGCATCTTATATGGTCATTTTTTACCAAATAAGAGTTCACTTAACAGAGTTGAGCGCGAGTTATATGAACCAATTTGTTTGCTGGGACTCCAAGAACTTTGTCGCGAAAACTGAAGAGGAATTGATAAATAAAGCGAAGAACTAACTGAAAATCATGCCTACACGCATGTTTTCGTCCGCCTAGGCGAATGTTCCGGATAACTGTCGGAAGGCCATGAGAAATTAATCAAACTCAATTATCTGTCTCAGTTTTTTTCATCTCCATCCGAAAAGAATCCATTTTTTCTTTAATGCAAACGTTAGTGTAGCTCTCTTTATCTGAATTATTTTTAACGATGTAGGTGTTTTCAATTTTATTCTCGCAAAAGGCCTTGAATGCTTTCAGTGCCAGCCTAAGTCCGGACAAATCGAGATTGAATATCCGGTTTGGGAAATTGAAAATCGACATGTCCATACGTTTTTACTCAAAAATGCTTTCAATTTCCAAAAACCACATTCGTAGGTCGTTTTCGGTTACATTAGCTCCAGATCATGACAGGTTTGTGGTAAACTTGCTCTTGACGGAAGGATGTTTTCGCATGAAACGAAGTGGCAATCAATCTTGGGATAAAGAGTGTTTCTTGTTTAACTACAAGGCCTGTTAACATGGTATGTTTTGTTGCAATAATGTTACATGCCTTCTAATAGTTTCTTGAACTGAGTTCGTCAACATGATACACAAAAATGATCCATAATTGCGGGGTGATTGTACGATAAGTTTCACTAACGCACGGCAGGATTCTCACATCTTTGGTCATTGGCGGTTTTCGTAGTAGGAAAAAGTTTCACTATTCGTGAATGGTAATTCAAAGACTGGATTTGGCCGTTGCTACTGAATAGATTGGTTGTATACAGGTTGGAACCTGTATAAACGAGATTTTCGTCTCCGAATCTTGCAGCATTCAGAAGGTAAACAAATGAAAAAAGACAGCAAAGCCGCAGCAAACAAAATGTGTGCCGCTGTATAAGTATTATTGTGAGCAGTGCGTAAACGTGAACAAAACCTTCTGAAAGCCCACCTCAAATCGCAAAAACTCATATTGCGTAAGTTTATGTTTAAAACCAAACTTTTATTGATTATTTTCATTGATAGCAAAATAAACCAAATACAACTAAACTCGTGCTTCTAATGCAAATTAGTCTGTAAGTGTGAATATAAAGGGTAAAACGACCAGGGGATTGGTGTGGCTGTCAAACTGCTCATATTTATCATTTACCACTCATTGATTGTGGTACCAACGATTTTGGTACCCAGTTTTTGGTTTGTTTGCCCTAAAACAGGCAAACTAGAGTAAACGTACCGTAATTACTAGTTGACTTATTTTCGAATAAAAATGTTTTTAGATGGAAAAAACTAAAACTCAACTTTTGTTTTCAAGCCTGGGAGGTAGTTTTCGGGCTTCCGAGTAAAAGCGAAATTTCTCTGAGCCAGCGAAATGTTTTTCAACTCGCTCTGGAAACGGTATAAGTCATAAATTCCAACAATTCGTTTCCAGGTCCTACGCCCCTAAAAACTCAGAAATTAAGCAACGTGTTTTAGGAGTTTTCGGCAATAATTTTGAAAATTCCACCAAAAGAGATTTTATGGCTACCGAGCTTACGGCGAATTTTTTTTCATGTACTAAATTTCATCGGAATTTTGCTGACATTCTTACATAATTCACCGAGTTCAATCGACTGTTAAGCAAAGCAAAGCTTCGACTGTTGTGTTAATCAAAAAAGTATAAACGTCAAAATTTTTCCAATCATGAATTCAGCACTATGTCAATATTTCATTTAAAACGCTTACGAAAAATGTGTTATCCATCTTATTCATAGAGTGCACATTGTACTGAAAACAAACGTTGAGTTTTTGTTATTTTTTTCTATCTACGAAATGTATATTTGGGACTGAGTCAATTGACAATTATCGGACGTTTACTCTATTTCAGTTGTTTTGGGGCAAATCAACCAATAAGTGGAGATCAGAATCAATGAGAGTGGTAGATGTAAAATGTAGGGAAAAGTAGGTAAAGACGGACACTGCGGGTAAGATAAAAAACAATATCACACGCTTAGCCTTGGGGCTAATAGCGGTCTCGATCAACTAGATTAGTTGAGAGAATTCGTGATCGATATTGTTTTTAGCACATTTTGCATGTGTAGGAAAAGTACAACGATACACCGTGCCCCAGTGCTGAGTCGAGAAAATTTCCAGCTCGAAAAGATCCTTGACTCGATCGGGAATCGAAACCGATATCACAACCGTGTGGCAGAGCTAGCCGACCGACATCGCTTACCACAGAACCACGGGGACCACAGATGGGGTAAGATGGACACTTTTAATATTTCACAAACTAGAATGTATTATGATAGTTGAATGATGCGAATACCTTCTTTATAGTGTGTTAATGCTCTTGAGTTGCATTATCGGTTTTCAGCAAGCAAACTGTCAAATTTGTAAGTAAAACAAAGAATATTTTCGTGAACGCGCAATATGATGTAATTTTTATTCCACGGAAAATAGTGAGAAACTCGTGAAACTTACGTGTTTTCAATTGTTCACAATAGTAAAGTGTTTAATTAGTCTTTCCTCGGTTTTCTAGTGAAAATCCAGCAGATTTTCGATGTTCCGATGAAGAGCTAGAGCAAGAGCAAGACGGACACACTAAGATGGACACACGGATTTTCCAAGAATTTTTTCATGTAGCATCTGTTGTGTACTACAGATGTTCACAAAGTACACCCGCGAGCGAAACCAGCAGATATTAATCACTTAGCAGTTAGAACAGGCCATATAGGCGGAGAATTTTCGCCTTCATCGAAACCCATCCTCTCAAACTGTTCACGTGATGTATATATGGACTCTAATAACGTAGAGTAATGTATGGCCATCACTTAACACATAAATCATAAGAATGCTTAACGTATTTAACGTACTACATCTTTTTTGTTAGTGTCCACCTTTACCTTCGTAGTGTCCATCTTACCCACCCCAAGTGTCCGTCTTTCCCAACCATGTCAAAAAACAGCAATTTGTAGTCTTATTCTTGAAGACCCAAAACACATAAAACTTGGAGGAAGTTCACTAATACCAAAAATGATTATGAAAACAAATGACCTTAAGTTTCAATTTGTATGACTACTGCGATCTAAATAGCAATACCTAAGTAATTATTTAGATTAAACCTTAGGGTGTCCGTCTTTACCTACTTTCCCCTAAGAAGTTTCGGGGGGAGGGGGAGGTTTGCATTGGCTTGCTAATGCATGACCATAATATTGTTGTATCTTTTGCAGCAAGCAATCCAATCATAACAAAGCTCTCTCGCGGGCTTATGAAATCGATGTCGCGAGTTAACTGACATTCTAGAATCTAATCGTGAGCTATCAACTTTAATCGAAAGGGCCTAAAATATTCGGGTCTATACAGAACAAGAGTCTGTATGAGCATATAGGTTTACATGTTTTGAAAAACTATTCTCGAGTAATAGAATTCGATTCATGTAATATTTCATACTGATCAGAGACAGTCTACAGCAATAATTATTTTTTGTAACTTCGTCTCGAACTATCCTGCCAAATATATTATAACTAATAACTATGTTTTCTTAGAAATATAACATGCATACTCGACATGTTATGACATGTTTGAATTGGCCATAACAAACCGGTTATATCGATAACAAAGCCTTCAAATTTGCATATGCAAAATTTGCAAATATTAATTCTTGAAAACTTAAGTTTCAGTGTTAATTCGAAACAAATATTACGACCTACATAATTTTAACATAACAAACATTTCTTTAGCTTGTTTCTAAAAACAAGTAATATTTGTATTCTATGAAGGTCCCATGATTAGTAATGATTTGATAGAAAATGAAAAATGCTCAAATTTAATCCAATTAACGGTATTAAGATAACCAATAAAAATAAGCTTATTTTTCACAATCTTTTATTAACTCTAGTAATAATCAATAATTCTCAAAAACCTTTCTTATTTTATATTCCCAAATGTTGTTATAATTACTATTATATGTATGCAGAATAATAAAACAGTATAAATGTTATACTTTATACACTAAAAATCACAACAACAAAAAATAACTCGACTCAAATATGTCCCGGTTCTTTTGCTCTTTATCTAAATCTGCCGACGCATCATGGCATTTTATCGTCGCTAAGAAATTAGCTTTCCGTGGCCAATCACCAGCTCGGAAAGCCGCGAACACAGCTTGTATCGATCCCACGTTGGAACATGCACTGATGGCTCCCAACCGGGATCCATATGCCGGAGTGATTGATCGCGCTTCGTGAACCGATATCATGGAAAGGAGATTAAAACGTCAGCATCGCTTAGATTCCAATCCTGCAACCGGTGGTAAGCTCCAGACGGGCAATCTAGATCCACTGGCCAGCGAATTAAACCATCGGCTGGGTAATCCTCTTAACATTGTGCCCCCACCAATCGATTGCCGGTGGATGGCCGTTGTTGGACCAATTTATGAAATGAGAAGTTTAGCCGCTCCTTCTACCTCAGCAGCAGTGGACAGTAAAGGGAGGGGACGACTGGTGCCGGCGCGGGAAGGAATGATTCCTGTCCGGGCGGCTGTTGGCTATTGGCGCAGCAACATCTTTGAGAGGCAGATTTTGAACATGAGACGGTACGCGCGTTCCAACAGTTTTCGTTGGCGGTGTCGTATCTCGTTTCAAAAGAAACACGACGACCGACCGTGAGGACGTCGATGGTCACGAAGATGACAATGATGATGATGATGATGGTGATGAAATCAAAACATGACGTTGATGTTGTGTCTTATTGATGGAAACAAATCAATTACTTTTCGTATGCTCGCAGGTTTGGATTGTAGAGCGCAACAAGAAAAGATGTTAAAACATTTGCTTCAAACGAGCTCCAACAGGTACTAGTTATTTTTATTACAATTTTCTATAACAAATTATTGACAATATCTCGGGATATTGAAGATTTAATTCAACTGTAACTTCTATTCTACCGAAACATTCTAATAACATTACAGTTTAATTCGTCACAAGTGCTTGCACTCGGTTAGCTTCTACCGACTGGAGTGATGATAAAACATCAAGTTTTCTCTCGCGCTAGCAGCATCGATTCTAAGTGTGGCAGAGCGGAACGAAATTGAGTTAAATTGAAACCCACGTACAACAGGCTGATTGAGTTAAGGGTCAAGTGGTAAATATTTTGACCTCAGAATGATTAAATTTAGCAATTTCAAGACGGCGTTCTGCTGCTGACCAGAATGAATATACCCGCGACCAATCGTGGCTGGTCAGTACGGGTGCATTCTTGCTCGAATTCGTCCGGGACCAGCATTTCTTTGTGATGGCCCCGATCAATCAGTTTATTCATGGTTGCATCCATGCAATAATAGCGACTCACCCGGTCCGAAGATGGAGGTCAAACAATGACGACAAATCACGATGCTGCGGTGGCACTAATTCTATTGATCTTTGCCACTTACTCCGTCTGTGATCAATGCTTCCAATCAAAGTGGCATTTTCTTTCTTTGCTTTCCAGGGCGGACGGTCGGTGGCAAGAGAACGGGAGCAGCACTCGAATACCCGTAATTGACGTGACCTGGCAATATTCCACCATCAATTATTTAGACCAAGTTGTTATTTGTTATTATACAACTTCAGCGATTGTTTTCTATCAAATATTGCGGCATCGCTGGGCCGCTACTCGAGCCCCGTTCACGTAAATTGTGGTGAATCCTCACTGCAACAGGAACGATTAATTATTCATCGTGGGAACCGAGCCAAACCGTGTAGGAAGCGGTCATCGGCAGCGTTTTTATCATCATATAATCGTTAGCACTGCCCTGCGATATGCAAGAACAGTGTTTGATCGACATAAAATATACACGATGCATATCGGTTGCACAGTGTACTCGGCAACCTAGAGAATAGTTGACTAAGAAGGTAATTTTCGACACGCAACGTCATTTCTTGGGGGAACCAGAACAAATACCATGGACAAGTACAACTTTATAACGGTGATGGCTTGCGAAGAAAAACGTCGAATAGTTTCTTCGGAAATAATTTTTTCATATTCAGAAAACTTACGTCTATTAAACAAACAGTTGTGCATATGTGGCAGTGGATTAAATGCACCACTTTTACGGATTTCATAAATATCTTATCGTTAGAACTGATTGAAATACATGACATTCATGTATTCTCAATCTAACGTATTGTAAATGTTTTCCGTTAGACTTTCCAAACGATTTGATTACTAGATCACTAGAAAATGCTTTTCTTTTTTTTTTTATTATTTTGTCAAATAATCAAATAATAGTTCAATACTATTAATATGGTAATATGAGCAATTACTGTTAAAATTATAAGTCCAGCAAAGTGAGACGATAGAAGAAAGTTGAACAAACTTGATACTATAGTGTCGTACAATGAATTAATTTTATAAATATTAGCTTTTCATCCTCTAACAATTACAAAATTTATGAAAAATAATTGTTCAATTGAACAAAATATATCTAACTATATATAGGCGAAATATTGAATAATTGTTAGGAAAACACGAAACGAGTCACGTAATTGAAACGATATTAAATTATACAGTCATTGATACGCCGAAAAAAAGGTAATAGTAAAATATTACGATAACTCAATCAATAGAATGATGATGATGATGATGATGGTCCCGCCACATACCCCTACAAAGGTTTGAGCTGGACGATTTATCTATAGATAATTAATGTGATCACATTTTAATCAGTTATACAAAACAAAAAAAACGAACTGATTTTACCTCCAGATATAAACCTCTTCAAAAACTGTATACTTGATTCATAGAGCACACAAAACTAGTACAGGGTTTTCATGACCTTCAGCCAGACCAACCACAACTATTTCATGATTTTCTCTAAGCATTCAAATAACAATTTTAATTTGCTAAAAGAAATCATTTATATCTGAAAACCGCGCGCGAGGCTCAAGCTTTTGTAGTCTCTTTCTATTATTTTTAACGCTACAACAACAATAATGAAAAGAAAAAAAATCCATCATCATCACCGTGATGAACACAGTAGTTTTGTTGTTATAAATTTAGAAAAGTCCAATTTAATATAAACATATAAATAAAATTTTACAACACAATCAGATCCGTTCGTATAAAACTTCGTCATTTACAAGCTTCAATAAAACAATCAATATATGAATAGAAACCAAAACAAATAGTTCATCTAAAATAAATCCGTTTGTTAAAACTTCGTCATTTAAGATCCGTTTGTTCAAACTTCGTCAGGTAAACTCTACATCATTTTGAAAAACTTAGTATCGTTCTATACAAAAGAAACTTTCACGTGTGAAATACATTGTCTCTTGAACTCCGCAAGTGTTGGTGCACGTTTTACATGTCTTGGCATCGAATTGAAATTTATACCTTTATAAAACAATGAATTTTGTGAAGCTCTCGTTAGAAAGAAAGGTGTTCTTATTTCATCCGCGGTTCTAGTGTTATATCTATGAAAATCTCTTCCTTTTTCAATTCGATCACTCAAATATTGAGGTGGCAAACCATTAATTATTTTAAAAATGAACACCATAGACAAATAAACAACTCGCTGCTTCACAGATAGCCATTGCAAAGCGTCCAACATGAAAACAGAGGAAGTTAATCTATCACAATTTAAAATCAAACGCATTATTCTATTCTGCAAACGCAGTAACCTCAATAGTTGTGTGTTATTGGCTGAGTATAAAAAAGTAGGGCAAAAATCCAAATGTGGAGAGATGATTGACTTGTATAGCTGTATTTTACTACTAATCGTTAATTCGTTTTTCAGACGGCATAGAATTTCATACTTTTTGGCAATTTTCTTGATGACATTGTCAATGTGAGCGTTGAACTTTAGATTGTCATCAATAATCACGCCAAGATATTTAATCTCCCGAACGCGACCAATTGCCTCATCATCAATCAAAACAGAGACATCATCATTTACAACGGTGCGCGAGAAAATCATAAATTTAGTTTATCAATATTCAATTTCAATTGCTTATACTTCAACCATCTGCTTAGAGAACGTAAATCTTCGTTCAAGTGTGAAACGGCTTCTTCTACGTTCTTAGCTGCTATGAATAATACGGTGTCATCGGCAAAAAGATTAATATCACAAAAACGTAAAACTCGTCGCATGTCATTTATATACATAATGAACAAAAGGGGCCCTAATACACTTCCCTGTGGAACTCCAAGAGCATTCTCCACGGGACTAGAAACAGAATCATTAAAAACAGTCCGTTGAGTTCTGTCAGACAAGTAGCTTTCAAACCATCTGAATGCAGTACTCGAAATTCCAAAGCGCTTGATTGTGTTCAACAATAAGGGCCTAGAAATTGTCTCAAAAGCGCGTTTTAGATCCAAAAAACAGCAAATATTGTGTCTCTATTTTCTAAGTTATCTTTCCATTTTGCTAGTACTAAGTTTAACGCGGTTTCACATGAGTGACCTTCCCGGTAGCCTGATTGTTCCGGAATTAGCAACGAGTTACTATTTAAATATTCTAGAAGCTGGCCTTTAACAACTAGATCTAATATCTTTTCTAATGTGTGTAACATGTTGATGGGACGAAACTCTTCGGCTTTAATCGTTCCAGCAACCTTTTGAATCGGAACAACCAACGATTCTTTCCACACCAAAGACACGTGCCCTGTTTGCAACGATTCATTAATGAGGTCCAGCAAAGTGTGAACAATGACATTGAAGCAATCTTGAATAACTCTAGCATTTACATTATCGTCTCCAGCAGTTTTACCTAATGAAAAACAAATTTTTCTCAGTTCATCTAACGTGATTGGGTGAAAACCATTAAATGTACAACTACTGTTAATCGGCTGTTTTATTTCGTCGGGTTCCTCGACCAATTCAATGGATTGATTGATCAATGAAACACTATTGGCAAAATAATCATTAAATCTCGATGCAATAATTTGTTCTGAATGTTCTAATGTGCCTTCAAAAGTTATGGACCGCGGTTTACAATTACTAGGTTTCAACAAAGATTTCAAAATTTTCCATAACTCTTTGCTGTTATTTTGATGTTGAACAATCTTTCTCTGGATATATTCACAACGCTTCTTTTTAATCGCTTGTGAATATTTATTATGCGCGAACGTGTACTCAATCCAATGATTCTGATTGTTTGATCTACAAAACTTTTTGTACAGTTTATCTCTCTTGCGCTTTAGGCGCAAAAGATCCAAACTATACCAGCTGTTCGAGTTTTTCAGCGAAACAAATTTATGTTCAACTAATTGATCCGTACACGTCATCAAAATGTTAGTAAGAACAGCTGCAGATTCATCTAAACTACCGGTCGCGATTGGAAAACCCAAGCTTCTCTCAACAAGGTTCGAAACAGCCTGTTTCGAATATTTTCTCCAGCATTTCAATTTTATTGAATCATTATTATTATTCAAGTTTTCTAGAACATTAATTACTAATGTCTCATGATCGGTTATTTTCATATCAGAATTCGTAACTGAACTAATCGAATCAAAATTGCAATAAACATGGTCAATCAAAGTTCTACTCCGCTGGGAAATACGCGTATATTCATCTACACTTTGTTTCAAATTGAAAGACTCAACTAAACGCTTCAAACGATTCGAATTTGCATCATCTCGCCAGTGAACATTAAAATCGCCCGTCACTATATTTATTTTACTCAAATCAAGAAATTCATCAAGCCAGTTTTCCAATATTTCGAGAAAACGGCGGTCACTAGCACTAGGAGAATGATACAAAACACCATAATTGCCCACCTTCATGCCACCAACTACTGTAATGCCCAAGAACCAGTTACCATCCTTAGCTTCGTTGTGACAAAGCTGGAATTGAACTGATTCTCTGACATAAATAGCAACACCGCCAGTTTGCCTAGAATGTGATAAACAAGCAGCAACATTGTATCCCGGAATACTATATTGTTCAAATGCTTCATCATCGACAATGTGAGTCTCTGATAAAAACACCAAAAGTGGACGTTTATCTTCAACAATCTGACGTAATGCAACGTAGTTTGTTGTCAACCCCGCAATATTAAAATACAAAAAATCAAACTTATTCACATTCTCGTTGGAACTTGTTTGCTATTTATTGAAACGCAAGCTGCTTTTCTTTTGCTCGAATAGTCTTTTATAAATTAAACACTCTGAACTAAAAGCGGCATGGTTGACGTCCAAATTAGTTTTACGCTCTTTATTCGTTTTTACACAATTGACGCATTTCAATACAGTAGATGTACACTCAGATGTCTTATGGTTTTGGCTACACCTAGAGCATGCATCACAATTTTTGCAATTCATGCTCTTGTGTCCAAATTCTCAACATTTGAAGCATCTTAGCACATTTATCGCGGGCAATACTAAGCACCGATCAAACTCTACATTTACTTGCTCAGCAGATAACAAACTATTATACGTTTCTAAATCAACGCTATACTTGTTATAGGTGAAGCGTGGATTTTCGTACATATTAACTACTTTTACCTCATTGATTGTGATGCAATCATTTTGACTCTTTAAATAGTCAATGAAAACATCAGGAGAAAGATTCTCACTCATGCCCACTACTTTCAATCTAGGCACCGACGTGGGAACAACAGCACTGTATTTTTCACCCAGATTGCTTTGAATGCCATTTTTCACTAAATCAATATTTTCGCCAACGGCGCATTCGACAATAATGGAACCATCTTTACCGTTCCTGAAATTACTAACTTTGTGTGTTTTAGGATCTAAGTTAGTTTTCAAAAACTTCCGAGTTTCCTCGCAAGGTTGTTTGGACTCTTTCGGTTTAATCACAATAACCGGACGAGTCTTAGGTTTAACCGGTTTAAATCCGATAAGGTCATAGAAACAGAAACATTATTAAAAATACATCCACATGCTGCATAAAACGTCAAACGTTATCAAAATGTCATACAAGTTTTTGGGAAAATCAACTTAATATCATAAAATAACTTTAAAACCAGTAAAAATGCAAACAAAGTTGAACGAGGAGATAGAACATTAAACATCAGAATGTTTGTCATTGGGAGAGAATTTATTCAAATGTTAATTAGGAAATTGCAAAAGTAGGAATTTCGCATTGAAAAGCCATTTGAATACATTTAAATAACATTGAACAATAATCAAAATCATCAAGTTAAAGTAAAGAATCTTATGATCGAAAAGATCAATGATATGTCGATGATATGTCATCGATATAGAAAGAAATTGTCGGAAGCTTTGGCGTCGTACACAAATTACGTAATGCATAAAGGGGGGAGGGGGGTTGAGACTGCGTTATTTATTGTTACGTAGGGGGAGGGGGGTAGTAGAGACAGTTTCGTAACTGTGATGTTGCTCGAAATTGAAAATCTGGGGGGTCAGGCTGTTTAGGGTTAGGCGGCATCCATAAATTACGTAACGCTCATAGGGGGGAGGGGGGGTTACGGTTTGTTACATAGGGGAGGGGGGAGGTAAGATCAGCGTTACGTAACAAAAAATCTCTTGAGAGACTCTCCGAAAACGAGCATTTTTATTAAGCAAATTGTTCTACAGCGTTACGTAATTTCTATTGGGGGGTTGGTGTTCGCGTTACGTTTCGTTACATATGGGGGATGGGGGTCCGAAAATTGGGGTTTTTGGATTACGTAATTTATGGATGTCGCCATACGTAATTTTGGGGGAGGGTGTCATATTGAACGATTTTAAGCGTTACGTAATTTGTGTACGACGACTTTGTTAAAAAAATAACAAATTCAAGAGAATAAATTATCCAATTATCCAGATATAAATTAAAATCATTAGATTCAGACGAAAAGTTTTACTTGAAAAAGATTTCTAGGATTCAATTGTAATGTAATGAATTGCATAAATATTAGAAAATCAACAAACAATGGTGAAAAAACATAAAAGTGCCATTATTTGTGAAGAAAAAAAAAAGTGCCTTCCAAATTTGAACAAAAGGCAATCATATGACACGTTGCATCTTCAACGTTGAGAAGGCCAAATTGTAAATGTGTGATTATAAAAATCAGCCTTTTTAACAGAAAAAAGAAAAACAAAAATGACCCAAAAAAATTAAGATTATATCAAACATATGAAAACATCTTAAAAAAAAAACTAAAATAATATTCCAATTTTGATTAATCTGTTATGAAAACGTTAATCGTTATAAAACGTTAGAAATGTCAAATGACAAAGCTGTTCATATATTCATCAGTCATCGAAATGTTTGTGAAATTGAAAGCTCCTAAAAAAAGAATTATAGGCATTTGTTATTTTTTATAACTATCTCTAATGAGGTTAGTATAAAAACTATCATCAAATATCGTCCAATAAATCCAATGCAAATTTAGAATATTTTCAATTCATCGATTTACTTTAAAATCGAGCTTGCGATAATTATTCTCAATTTATTCTCAGTTCGCCTTTGTAAAGTTTCATTCGTATAAAAAAGGTCGTAATCCGACGATAAGTTATTTGGTGTGATTTTGTTTCAAAATAAGAAAGTTTGTGTCCTTCAGATGATGGTTCAATATAGGATGAAAAACCTAATTCCGTCTTATTAGGCGGCCTACCCAAACATTTTCTTGAGTGGACCAGAAATAACAAAAGTACTCAAAAAATGCTCATATTTTTTTCACAAAACCTTTTTTTGACACATGTAATGTTCAACGGAGCCAACTAAATCTTATTTCTAGGGTGTCTTATAAACTCAAGGCAAAATTTTCATCCTCGCTGCCAACTAAGAGCTTTAACTATGTTTAGAACTAAAACTAGCATGATTTTTTTTTATCGGTGGTTCAATTTGTTGGTATTTTTAGATGGAAACTGCTTTTCAAGTAACTAGAACTCAGTACCATGTATGAAATGTTCCGCTGAGCCAGGATATCACGAACTGGGACATAGGATTGTAAAAGTAGGGATTAATACTGTTTGTTTTTAAACATTGCTCTTGAAAGATGACTGTTGCAGCAATCAAACAAGCCATTGTTCAATTTGAAGCCTAAGCTAGACTACCACAGCATGATCTACCACTTCTCTCTCCCACTCTTCGAGAACATTCCGAGCCAGGGGGTACAATTGATTCGGAAAATATCGCCAAGGGACACGCGGACAAAAAAAGGTTGAGAGCCGCTGCCCTAACCCACAAACGTGAGCCCAATACGCCTTGTGTATTTGGGTACGGACAAAAAAAATTCAAATGCGAAAATATGCAAACACGTGAGAGTTTGGCGGGCAATTTTGGCCTGAAACATACATTTCCGTCCAACACGATATTCTACTTTTAGCGTACGTCTGGTTGGTCATACACATACATACATATGGGTAAATCCACAACACTTTCAGTACGACTGGTCCAACACTGTGCTTCATTAAGTGACGCTGAAAAATATATCTTTTCAGTCCTACTGTTTGGAGAAATGAAGTATTCAGTAAACATTGGACATTGAATCAATTTCTATAATACACTAGCTGACCCGACAGACTTTGTCCCGCTCATTTTTTTCTTTATTTAAATAATTTCAAACATTCCAAATTATATAATTCCTTACGATTTGTTTATACAGTGCCTCCACAATTATGGGTCAGCTACAATTATGGGCCACTTTTACGCAAATACGTCTATTCTCACGAAACTGAACAATTTTCATTGGCAGTGGTATTTTTATAACTCAATTGTAGCCCTATTCATACGATTGAAATGATTTCATGTGGAAAATGGTACCAAAAACAATAATTCTGCTCGGTGCAATAAGTGAAGTGACCCATAATTGTAGTAATGTTACATTTTGTGGTGCACAATTGTGAGTCAGTCCATATTTTGACATTTTTATTACTTTAACATGAAAATACATCACGAGCTAATAAAATAACTTATTATCAAGCTTTTACATCAATAAAATAACTTTTGTGATGGGTTTTGATGGTTTTATAAACTAAATGATCTTGAAGGCCAAAAGTGACCCATAATTGTGTCTTTTGCTATGCAAGTACTATTTTTCTTCTTAACCGATTTACACACATCAGCTGCAGTGAAATTAATTGTCGATCGAAAGTATACATCAGAACACAGAAATAGATAGTAAAACATTCGTAGTTGATAACTTTTCCGATTTTATATTAATTTTTCAACATTTAGGCGACACGTTGACTGATTCATAATTGTAGACGGACTGTAGTTTGTCAAATCGTTTGAAATGATCAGTCTTTTCGGAATGAGAACATCCTTATGGATGCTGGGACAGTTATGCTTGGAAAGGGAGTGTACATCACCTCGATTCTGAAAATACCTATATTCGTATTCGGTCACTTACAGGTGTTTTCCAGAAACCGGAAGCAATGAGAGGGATGTAGAACCAGAAATAATTTTTGTCTTTCATAACTTTCTCGTGCCAAACTTGGTTCGATTTGTTTGATTCGTTCTCGAAATGTGCCGAAATTTGTGTTTTATTTGTATGTGACTTGGTGGTCTCCGTGGTACTGTGGTTAGCAATGTCGGTCGGCTAGCCCTCCCACACGGTTGTGATATCGGGTTCGATCTCCGATCAGCTCGAGGATCTTTTCGAGCTGGAAATTTTCCCGACTCAGCACTGGGGCACGGTGTATCGTTGTACTTTTTATTCAATTTCTCTAGACCTGTTTGGTTGTTTGTGAGTGGATCACGCCACCCCACAACCATCGACACCTATGTCGGAGTTGGGTTTCGAACCCAGGCGTCGAGCGTGGTTGGCGGAGACGTTACCAACCACGCTAGGCTACCGCCCGAATATGTACTTATCCTACAACAAGCAAAATGTGCCGAAAACAATATCGATAACGAATTCTCTCAACAAAGCTAGTTGATCGAGACAGCATCAGCCCCCTAGGCTAGCGTGCGATATTGTATATTAGTGTTCGACATCGGAACGAAAACGTTCCGGTCCGGTCCGGTCCGGTAAAAAATCGGAACTAGTTCGTTCCGGTCCGAATCGGGTCCGGTCCGATTGGCTATGTTCCGGTTCCGGTTCCGGTCCAAAGTCCGGTCCGAAGTTCGGGAACAAAAGTTGCCAGTTTTTTCGAGAGCGTTATTTTAGTGAAAAAAAAATATCATGAAGACTTCTATGCGTGTTGGAAAGTGTTTGACTAACTGCCGTAATCTCGCAGTCTGACGTATGCGACAGCGAGTAATTTCAGTACGAAGCTTTTTCCGAAACCGTGTGTATAATAGGCGTTAGGACGAATTTGAACAATCCGATCTTTACATAATGTATAAATATATTCACAAAACATTGCCAAACGTAAGATTTGTGGAAAAAGGTTAATTGCAGTTATGTTACCAACGTCGTATTGTTGTAGAAACAGCATAAACAGCATTTTTATTTCACTGTTTCTACAACCGATTGACGTACATCCATCGTAGTATGCGACAAGTCGCTCAGGATTTGTTTTTCAATATCAGTCAAATAGTGGCAATCCGAGAATACGTTTTCGGAAATGAATTTAGTTCGGAATATAATAGCATTCGTGGCCTCTGCCGTCTTCCATCTGTACTTCCTCCAAACAAAAATCACTAGTGCGCTTTAGTTGTCCACGAGCATGGACTAAGCTTCGTGACCTTAGAGGTAGATAGTAGACAGTCAACTTCGTGCCGCGGCGGCTTTCCCGCCATAAGACTTCGACAAATTTCTCTGCTAATGTCGTTCTCGGTAATCACCAGTTAGCCTAGATGCACGCACTTATCACTACCTCGATTTCATCACCGCTAAACCGAATCCGTGGTCTGAGAATAACACGGTCTTCTCTGAGGTCGATTGTAGGCTTTTGTGCATCATCCCGATTACGGAAATATTCATAATGAGTGGTATTCGATAAGTTTGGGAAGTTGCTATCTTAGAATTCAAAATAGTCTTTAGGGTCGATTCTTGGCTCCTGTGCATCATTTCGATCATTTTAGACTGTTTCCCGGAAAAATAGTTTCAAATATGTGCTCCATTTGAACGGAACCCTTGTCGTGCAGGGAAGGGAGAGGGGCCGTACCACCATAAAAATAATTCCTGCTCTCAAAAACTTCTACATGCCAAATTAGGCTCCATTTGCTTGATTAATAAAAAAATTTAATAAACGCATCGCAAACATAGTTGTGTTGGATTTACGCCACGTTGAGTGAAAATAGCGGTTACGTCATTTCGTTTTCGTGAGTTAATGACATTCGTTTTTAAGCTTTTGATCAAATTTCGGTGCCCATAGGTCCAATTTAGTGTGTTCTATCGTTTAAACGTAAAAAACACAAATCGGCCACTTTGGCGCTTACGTCAGTCTGCGAGATTACGGCAGTAAATCAGAACAATACAAACTAAATTTTGCAATTTGTTTTTCTATTTTTTTATTACATTCTTTTTCTAATTGAAAAATTTGGAGTGTAGTAACAAAAAAAGGCTGGTACTAAAATTTTCCTAGTTTTGGAACATTTGTTTGAGTGAAGGTAGCTGCTGGATTCTTTTCCTACTTAGTCTGTTTCTGCGTGATGTGACGACGTCCCCTCCCGAAGAAAATTTGTTTTCGAGTGGAAAACTCGACACAGAAACACACAGGACGTCTCTTGCCATTACCCAAGCAGCACGCATTGTTGCAATGAAGCAAATGCAACTCTCAATGCAGCATTCAAAGATTGTAATAAATCGCATCCGTTACTTTTATTCAACTTGTACATAACCGAAAAAGCGCAGGAGGTGGAGCCTATATGTAACTAACAGTTCTATGTGAATCTTCATCTGCATCGATAGCCGCTGCAGTATAGGAAGAAAAAAAGAGAGAGGAAAAATTAAGTTTACCGTAAGTTTGTTAACCTTTACTGTCATTACTCTTCGGTGATGGTGTCGCGAAGTTTCATATAATTACATACATTATGAAAAACCTCAAATATATCGAACTTTTTCTCTACTTACGCTTTTGATAGGTATGTAATTGTACCTGCGATTCAAAATTTACCGTGCAAAAAATGTTTTTACTTCGTAATTATTCACGCGCCTTTTATAAAGTGTTGTAAAAGAAATTTTATGATTCAAACTCGCCAAATTATAAACAATGTTTTGGGAAACGATAGTTCAGAGACCTTGCTCAGTGGATACATGCAGTGTTAATCATGCGGAATATGGAATAACAAAACCATATTTCCAACAATAATCATTTATCATTCATTTATATAAAAGATGGATGTTTACTGTGTGGTAATTTTAGCAAATATATGGTTCAACAAGAGGTTGCTATACATTTTCATCACTAGTTTGCTTTCCTTAGAAGAAAACATTTGTGAAACAACAATATGCAACATCATGTGACATTATTGTTATTTAAAAGCATCATGAAATATGCAGTTGGAAATAGCTTGCAAAAAACTATTGAGCAATTTCTAGTTTTCAGTTACGAGAATGATACACGTAAATAACAAAATGTTGCTCAATTCTTTTATATTTCTTTAGAGTAACCGGAAAAGTTTCTTGCACCGTTAAAAGAGTTTTAAAACAACAAATATTGAGTAGTCTCATTTGAAAACATGTTGCAAGTGCTGCTTGGGTAACGACAGGTTTGGAAATCTTGCAGAATTGTCCTGAATGATAAAAAGAAAATCAATAATATCGTAAATGAAACAAAAATTATTTATATTGTAACTCACTTCCCACCAATTTAGCACAGACTTATCATGTGGTAAAACGATTGCTTCCTCTCCTAGATAGAAAAGCCTGAGAGAATGACAAATTCAAGAGTTTGAGATTTGTTTCCTTCGACTGCTTGAAACAGGCGTCACTGCTTTAGCCGTTCTGAATGCTACAGGTTTTTAAATATTCGAAAATTGAAGTGGTCGTATATAAGACACGACCGCCAAGTTAACGTAAAATTACGAAAGCCTGTCTCATGTCAATGTATTTCTGGTGATAGATTATAGCAGTGGTTCCCCACCCTTCAGGCTCCGCAGCCCCTTTTGTTAAACACAAAGAGCTCCGTGGCACAGTGGTCTGGAACTGCATAAAGTCGGAAAAAAGTCAATTTTTAGCAAGCAATGTTAGCTTAGAACGCCACTCATAAAATTAAAATTCAAACTACCTAAATGTTGATAGCCGTTACGCATACCTTAACTTTGTTTGATATACCTGGATCGTGAAGTTCGAGATTTTCCGGGGTTTTCTTCTTCAACATGCTATAAGTAGCCGTACATCAAGTTTTTTGAGATTATTTGCTAAATTTCTTAAAAAATACATCAGGTACAAACTTCATATCCAAGGAAGAGTTTCTCAAAATACTATTCTCTACAAACTTCCTTTAGACATTACCATTCTATTTTGCTTCCTTGAGGAATTAGTGACAGCGCCGCCCTAGCGGTGAAATTTTGAACTATATAGCCATTACCAAAATTTGACCAATGCTTTCACGATCAACTTTCGAGAAGACATCGTTCATCTTGGAGGCAACTCTGAGAAGTTGTTAATTTCGCCCTGATTACAGTCCTTTCCGACCACTGTGCGTGGCCCCCTTTGCGAAGCACAGATAGCTTCGCAGCCCTCAGCCCGCAGTGTTCAAGTCCCGGCTCGGAAGAGACTGTTAGTGTCAGTTGGATCGTGGCGCTAGCCCCGCAATTGTCCTGTACATTTAACAGTCGGCTGCGAAGTCTGAGTATAACAGAAGGTCGAATTCCGATACGGAATGTAGCACCAAGGCTTTGCTTTGCTTAGTCCTAATACGCAGAAAATCCGCACTCGCTGAGAGAGAAATTTTAATCACTTGTCAAATTTACCAAGAGCTTCGCGGACCTCTTGCCGGCCGTTAACCCCCGATTGGGAACTACTGGGTTAGATAATACATTCGATTGTGATTATTAAATTTGAAAATATAAAGCAGGAAATTTTAGTTCTCTTTCAACTCTCTTTTTTCAATGACTGGTAACTGAATTTCGAAAATACTCATATTAGATGATATTTGGCATTAGGCCGTTTTACGTAAACTAGCCGACACAATCTCGGATTTCAAGCGATCGTCTGGAGCCGATTTACGGACTCCGGACGTCACTCTGATTCCGAGAATATCAATACTTGGTGTTACTTGGTTATTTTATACAGATTTATGAAAACCGGAAATTGCAACCATGGATTTCGAAATAGCGTCTGATGTTTATTTACCATTCTGAGCATCCCTCGATTCTGGAAATACCAGTATTAGGTGGTATTTGATCATTTTATGTTTTTTTTTCAAGGACACCGAGCGTCATCTCTATTCAGAAAAAATCAATATTAGGTGGTACCGAAAGTCACCATCACCGTTCTAAATGACGTCCAGGATTGATTTCCGGATACCGTGGAATGGGGTGAAATTGATCACCTGAAAATTCGTAATAAAAAATACTAATCAAAAGATACTGCTTTTACAACACTAGGCAATGTTAACGTGTCCTTAAACGCAATTTTGCATGATTCACATACCTGTCAAAGTTAACCCTTGCATGCCCGGTGCAATTTTTCATATTTTCGAAAAATTCTTCGAACTCAGTCAAAACTCAATCAAATTTGATCAAACAAGTTTCCAAATAACAAAAAAAAAGGATTGAATTTACATAAAGTAATCTTAGGTGAGGGTTAATTACGTTAAATTTGGAGAAGTGAGTAAAGTTTGGTAAAAGCTCAAAAAATGTAATTTTCATCAATGAGCATTCCATACCATTAAAAAAAAAATATTGATGAATTCGCAGGAAACCACAAAGATTTTAATTTCAGAGCTAGTTTTTGAGCTTTTGCAAAAAACCGAATTGAAATCGGTCTAACGACGATCAAATAAGAAGCAAATTTAGCAGCAAGCAGCACGTGAACCAAAATAAACCATTTTTAACCGGAAATATCCTCATTTTCGTTTCCAAACTAGCTGAAAATGATATTTGTCAGTACAGAAATCATCATTTATCTTTGGCATATCGAAAAAAGCACATTGCCAAAAACATGTATGGATTTCAATGGTGAACAATTTCACCCCAATTTACCTCATAGTACCTTATAGAATTATCGAATTTATTTCATGAAGTAAACGATAGAAATTTCACCAATAGCCATAGAGGTTTACTGGAGCACATACCAGTACTTGTTTTAAAATATACTATTTCGAGAAAAATGTACATGAAACTAGTTTATTGGAAATTCTTATAATAATTGATCAATTTCACCCCGTCCCATGGTGCTTGATATCACGCCTTGTTTTCAGCTCTGATTGGTCGAAATTTTCGTTCAACACAAAGCTCTGGATTTTTCATTAATACAATCACAATTTTTCGCATTCCAATGGACGCATAGCTAATTTTCCATTCGATTGCTGTAAGAAAGATGAAAATCCATTGGAAACTAACTGTGTTCTAAGCATTTGGAAGTGGACAATTTTTGTGACGTTCTCGATGTCTTCTGTTTCCCAATTTGCACCCTATAATTTTGCCGTAGTACGTGATTCTACGTCAAGAAGTCCGATATTCAGGAATAATCTAATGTTAAATGTTATATCTAAAAGAGAAGAGGAATCAGAAGAAAAGTGTCTTCCGCAAAGTTTTTCGTATCAACATTATCTACAACTTTACTAAAGACTTCATTTCTCTAAAGTGCAAGACTTAAAAATTGGTTTTTGCAACGTCACTAGCGGTGGAGCTCCGAACTAACATTTTTTTGTCATTTTCTGATGCTTTTTATCAAAAAACAGACGAGTAAATGAAAAAATATATCACGATTTTGGGCTTTCGACACTGTGCAGTGTGACGATTCTGATACTCTCTCAATATACAAAAATTGAATAAATGGGTTCAACGGTAATTTTCAAGTTACTTCCTAGAATTTTCGAAAAGTCTTAAAAATGATCCATAAATAATAAGTTCAACAAAAAAAAAAAAAAATAATTGATATATTCCAGATTTCACTGAGAAGTCGCCAATCGTTTTTCAAATTGTGTATAATTATCAAAATATTAACCGGAAGTAATAAAAAAATCAATAGTCTTCAGAGTAAAAAACCTGGTTTAATTGGTAATTTCTCCTCCCTCTTTCTATAGGTTTCGAACAATATACAATTCTTAAATTTCATGGCCTCATCATTTGCGACCAATAATCCGCGGCCTACCAAAGGCCAACCCGAACGACAGTAGTCTCGAGCAACTTTGTGTGTAATCTCATTATGGCGTACAACCATTTAAAATAAGTTTCAATAAATTGTTCACTCCACATGAATAACTGCAAGAACTTTGAAAGATGACGCCGCGACAAAGATGGAGCGTGACTTGCCGAATGGCGGCGGCGCGGCGCCAGCAGCGACATAACGATACGACTTAATAATCGCATTCGTTCGCAGAACGGTTCGTTTTTTTTTCTCTGTCGCGATATGTATATATGCTCCGGTCAGAGAGCATTCTTGAGAAACCAGGTTCCAATGTTTATTGAATTCTATGGTAATCACCACACTGCTGCTTCCCCAAATCAAAGCCCGCCGCTAATCGGAATTAATTGCAGTTAAATTTTTGGCACCAGAAGAGCTGAGATGGGAATTGAGAGAAGAAAACGTATCCAAGACGGTTTGGTTCATTCCAGGGTTGTACATACAGATATCAATTCAATTTCTCAGAATAGAAACTTTTTTTTTAGTTTTAAAACAGTTTATTTGACACGTGAATAGAATCGAAACTTTTCCCGATTATAATTTTCAGTTTAAGAAAAAGCATGTTTTAACATTTCAAGTGAATATTTTTGTGTATGATATTATCTGGGAACCGAACCGAAACTACTACCCTGCTTTGTCCAGTAATGCCTCTTCGTTCCGATATCGAACGTCCAATTACGGCTTTATCTTAAAAGCTTTTGGCTACCTTGGACCTGGCTGCGCCACTTCCTACACTTTTATCGGTTATCGGAACCCGCATGGCAGAAGATACAAACCCGCGCAACGCAGCAACAACAAATCGCAGAACACGATTTTGATAATGATTTCGATTTCGGTTGCTGTCCTTTCGGCTGAAGGCATGGTGCGGAATAAATTTTCGCCAGATTTTCTGTATTTAGTACGCGTGTTTTGGGTTATGCTTGCTTGGAATAGCATTGTTAGATTGATTACCCGTTTGGAAGTTGTAAGTCATTGATACATGCGCTTATTACGAGCGGAAGTTGGATGGTGCACAATCACATTAATATCGCGCGGAATTGGGGTAATTTTGGGTTTTGTTTTAGCAGCGTAAAATTTGATTTTTTCATTTATATTTAAAAATAATTCATCCTGTATAAACATGTAAAAAAAATTATTATCTGTGTTTTGTGTGGGTGTCGGTGCTAATTTCCAATGACACGCTGAAGAAAAGGAAAGAGTCGCACTTTACGTCAGCCATGCCGTTAATTGAAACAGTTATCAGTTTTTTTCAAATAATCAATGAATACCGTTTGGGGAAGAAATCCGTAATCAAACTCGTTTAATAGCAATAAGGGGCCATCCACATACCACGTGGACAGCTTGGGAGGGGGGGTTGTGTAATGTCCACGGTCCTTGCAAAAAAAAAAATTTATATGAGCAGTTGTCCACGGGGGGGTGGGGAAGGGATAAAAATCGTCAAAAATCTGTCCACGTGGTATGTGGAGGGCCCCTAATGTTCAAAATAATTCGATCACGAATCTAACGTTAATCTGCTTACTTGTTTCAGTATTCCTTCCGTGTTTCAGTGTTCTCACCCAATTTCGCCTCTCAATAGCAAAATTACATTACAAGTCATAACAAATTGTACATAATTTCAAACAACACCTTCCCACGATTCTTTGGAAATTTACGTTCGCAATTATTGTTCCGGTAATGTACTGCAAAAAAATGGTGGTTCACTGCAATGGATTTTGCACAACAGTAGAGCAACAAATTGATTCGTGATGATTGCTATCAGGCGAGAAATAATACGCTAGTTAACAGACACAATCATGTCTTTACCCCAAACCTTCCATCAGTCCTATACGATGTTTACGGAAAAGAAGTTATCGTTTCCACTAGTTTCTCAGCTCCATCCATCACCCAAACTGCCTGCCACATAGGCTAATGATTCCCAAAGAACAGATATTTAACCAAAATACCCTTCTAGATCTCCTCCCATCCGATGGAACGGAATTGACAAGTAGCTTGATATGATTTCGTATGGGGAAATAAATAAGACTGACAGCCATAAATTGAGATTTTTTCTCTCGTGGCGTTCTCCTTTATCACACCGGGATTCGTGGGGTTATACATGTTTTGACTACGAGCTCGGCTAATTTAGATTCGGCATTTCGATAAGAGATGACATTTTAATGGGTGTCCGTGAGTTTGTTTCCAAACATTTCAGCCCCGTTTCGATACCCGACCTATCGACCAACCGATAGCCATCGATGATGGCATTTTAAAAGGTTCATCCGCGCGCTGGAACTATTTCTCAGCGAGGTTCAGTTTGATCACCTTTTAAGGCCATTTGATTTCGTTTATTGAATTTTCGAAAGTGACAAATTTACTGCGTATTTTGAAAAATGAGAACACTGTACAATTTAATGATAGAGTAAAGCACAAGATCGTGATAGCTTATCGCTTGTTATGAATCAACCGTAGATCAGCGTGAGGTCTGACAATTAAATTTGCAGAATCATGATGCGTGTTTTTTTTGCGATCTGTGGATGATTTTTAATCTTTAAGGCATATTAAAGAGAAACTAAAATCATCCAACACCACCAGTGCCGACATACATATTGCACACATCAACGGAGGATACTTCGTCGTGTCCGGCCGGGCTTTCCGTATGCTAAACGCGGCCTGTTTTAAGCTTGAGCACCGTAGAGAATCGCCCCTGAAGACAGCTTAATTAACAGCAGGTAGAGATCTCCACCAAATCACGGGCTGGTGTTGTTTTGTTTTTGAGTTTCTGGCCGCGGACACTTGCTTCGCTGCCATCGTCCTCTCGGTCCGAGAATACCGCTAAAATACTATTGACAGCCAGTTTCGTTCAGCAAGATAAAAACCGAACTCGTATCCGATCTGCGTGGTTCACTAATGGATTTATTCCGATCGGATTGGATTAATAAATTTATGAATTGTGTGAATATGTTTTGTCAGTTTCTCAGTTTATGTTCTCCTCCTTTATTTTCCAACAAGCACACAGTCCATCTTGCCGCTCCTCTACGTGGCCGCTGGGTAGTTGGAGGCTGTCAAACTCCATCGCATTTTGGTTTCGTCTCGTTTTCGGGTTCGTTTCTGACGGCTTTCTGAAGTCTCTATCCGTTTGTGCGTGCGTGCGAGTAAGCCGTCTTGGACCTGAGCAGCCCCTGACAAGTGAGCTCATTTCAGAAAGGTTTGCGTTCGGCAGATCGACCAAGAGCGCGTTTTTTTTCACTTCTTTGTGAAGCATGCTGATGTTATTAGCTGTTTATGTTGATGTCTACATTTACATAAGCGCATGGCCACGGAACGGCGGGTATAGCGTATTAGCGGCATACCTGTTGCGTGGTGAAATGTAAGCCGACTGCGGAGATCCCCGAAACCGGGGAAGGGAAGGCCAAATATATCCATTACGATGATTCGATTCGGATCGCCGACACAATCAGTAGTATAATAGGTGATTTTTTTAAACATTTTCATTTTTAGCCTAATGTATTCTGCCGCTGGGGTGGACAATGAGTGGACATGGTTTTGATGGTCGATTACGACTGAGTGCGTGGTCGTTTTTGCCGGCGCACAAACGATGCCGAATTTGTCGGTGGCTTTTGGATTTCCGTAAAGTGCACCGTGTGCAGGTGCGCTGAGATAGTGAACTTTTTGACGTAGGACTACGTCTAACCGCACTATATCGAGATACATTCCGCGAAAACTAAAACCAAGATGTAACGTCGGAATGAAAGATTTCAAACGGTTATACTGATGTAACCACATGATGGATCACAATAATCAATATGTCGTTGGATTGATAAAATGATGGACAATTTTGTGATTCTTCAATTTTCATTATCACTTCATTGTTTAACAGTGAAAATTGAATTCAAGGTCGAATTTTCACCAACAATGTACCAATCATATGCGAGCACGCCTGGCACAGACTTCATGAATAGACACCAACTGCCTGCTGTGATATCCTGTATAGCAGTGGCAAAAAAAATTTGACAGAATCTCCCCGTCCCAATAGGTCAACTAATGTTAGCTTCCATGAGCCTAGACTATTTTGATGTCTTGAAGGTGAAGCTTTTTCGGAAAGTTCGTAACCACCTCCACTATCAGACAGTATTACGTTCTGATGTTAACAAATATCACGGTGCTCCCACAGACCGTTATTATAAAAAAATGCACCAAAGAATCTGAGTACACCATTCGATTTGTTATGACGTTCAGAATCTCTGGTCAAAATTTCAAAATCATCGTACGGTACATTTTTGAGTAATATCCTTTTGAAGGTCGTAATGTGATATAAAAAAGACGAAATACTTATTGTAAAGCATGTTTTTCAACCACCATTTTATGAAATAACTTCCAAATTAGTTTCAACACATTCCAAGGGTTATATTTAAAGACATTAGCAATTGGTGGAAAGATTTGTTTGAAAATCCCACAGTGCACAGTGGTCTAAGCTCGAAAAATCGTGATTGTTCTAGATTTGACTGTGAAAAACTGATTTTATGTACTCAATGCCTTCAGCAAAATTATTCCATAGAACAAGGCCTTACTTCTGGCGTTTTTAGTTTTTTGATCAATCCACCTAACAGTTAGATAAAAAAATTAGTATTTCTAATTTTCAATATACCAGATTGCTTCTTTTAGCAAAGTTATGGAAAATTTAAAAAAAAAAACAATTGCTGAATACTGCGATGTCCTATCTGTACGTTGAACACGACAAAATAGAGCTTTTTGTGAAACACCCCTCCTCAAATCAGTTTTTTGTCTATAATTTTGTCTGTAATGGTGTAATGGTATAACCCTTGGAATGTGTAGAAACTTTTTTGGAAGTTATTTGGTAAATAAAATGGTGGTTGAAAAACGTGCTTTACAATAAGTATTTTGTTGTTTTTATATCACTTTTTTTGTACTTCACGACCTTCAAAAGGGCATTACTCAAAAATGTACCGTACGATGAAATGGTGTGCTCAGATTCTTTGGTGCATTTTTTTTTATAATAGCGGTCTGTGGGAGCACCGTGAATATGTTAATGTTAATAAAACAGATGTCTTGAAAGAGAATTTGATGGCACAGGCACTCTACACTATGCTTTTTTCAGATTTATTCAAATAACTGAATATAGGGTATTTAAAAGACAACAGAAAACCAAAATGCTCCGTACACATCTTTGAATAGGTAGTTAAACGAGTACTGATGATTATATTTTACTAGCTAAATGAATTTAGTCCCATATGACAATACTAGTTGCATCCCGCGTTGGCGGTATAGAAGAAAACAAAATTCATTTCATCTTGATATTGGAGCTCCGACATTAGTATTTGTATTTTTCCATTTTTTTTTAATTAGCATTTGCAAGAAAATATTACTTTCCATAACCTTACTTGTAATTGAACAACGCTATGCAAACATTAATTGCTGAAGCTAATGTTGTGCATCACTCTAGCCCTTTTTATTTTCGAAGATAACAGACATATAACTTTCAAATATGGTATCTTCGTTGTTCTTTGGTATCTTGAAACTGATCAAATTTTTCTGATTTATTCTGTATACTGATAAAATATTTAAAGTGACTTGAATTGAATGTTAACATGTTCATAAAATTCTATACAATTTTCAAATTTTCTGTGAATATACATTTTCTACTAAAACTGTGATTCGTTATCGATATTTTTTCCTCGAGCTTGTAACTGCAAGAAAAAAATTTATGTGACATCTTTGCCGCTTTGTGATCGGTGAGTGAGCCAACTTCAACAAGACAAATAGATATAGAAGGAAGTTTAATTTCTACTAAATCGTACTCAATTAAATATTCTATAGAAGGTTGCCTTTTCGCGTATTAGAGAAAATTCGCTGTATTAGAATGAAAGGTATTCATTAATGGTCCAGGAACCAAATTTGGGAGAAAATTTTTGTCTAGAGCTCTATAGCAATATTTTAGAGAAAAACTTTCTTCTACAAAGATGTTACATATGATAAAGCGCTTATTGAAAAAGTATCAAAAATTAGGGTGACCAACATTTTCGATGCTATCAAGTATCTAACTTTTTTATTTTTGTAGATAGAAATCCTTGTTTTACAATTTTATCGCTCCAATAATTTTTAGTAAATTTGTAAAAAAAAGTTTTTCTCCAAAACATTGCAGAGCTCTAGACCCAAATTTCCCCCTAAATTTGGTTTCTGAACCATTGTGAATGTTAAAAAGAATATTTTTTCTTCTAAGATAGAGTGCTGCAAAGAAATAATCAAAATACAGACCCCAATCGATTTTGGCAACACGCCAGATTTTTTTCTGTTGCCAAAATCAAACCATGCCAATAATGAACGGTTTTTTTTCATGGCTTTTTTTACTTTTTAAATGGACCTTAACAGTAGAAATGGCCACCAATAAACTAGTTTTAGTTCCAAGTCGTTTGAGGTGTCGCTTGATGAATTTGGGCTGCCGACCTACATACTTGTTATTACCACCCGAACTAATTACCTTCATTTTGGATGATGTTGAACTTAAATTGGTTAAAATAAATCAAGCAAACTACAAAAGTAAAACGAGCTCAAGTCAAACATAGCTTCAAAATAAAAATATAAAATTATTGTAGTCCTACGTCAACTATGCGGTCGTGTCTTGGATACCACCCTCCTACTATTTTTTCAATTTATTCGTTGAACCATGAGGAATATACTATCCGAATATTGAAAGAATAGTTCACTCGCTTTTTAAATGTACACCTTATTTCTATTGTTGTGTATTAAATGTGATCACTATCTGTATAAAAAATCAATGGCATGCACATATGCATATAAATTCGTTCTTCAAAAGTACCTAAACGCTTACCATCTATAGTTCTTCAACCACTGAATGAAATATCCGCCATAATAAGATCAAATAATTTTAAATTTCCCATGCGTTGCTGCTGCACCGCTTGAAAAGGGATACCGGCAAACAGAAGAAAAAACAGCAAATAAATATTATAATTAATTAATTGATTACGTCGCATTAGTTCAAAAAAGCGAAAACCAACCGACGACCAGAGTCGGAAATTAATGCACCCAGCGAATTAAAACGTTGAGAAGTATGCGAAACCTGTTCAACCTTTTCCGATTGTCGCCTGGTGCTTTCGCTTAACCATCGTGGCGCGTCCGGCAGCAGGAGCGAACTCGGACCGTGCCGAAACGTACAAAATTCGAAGCAGGAAGCTGCGCTTTTTCGGCGCGGGAATGTTTTCTGCAACTTGTTGTCCGGAGTGCGCAATGTTGTTGTCATTAGGCTGTCTTGTCGCTTTTACTTAATTCATTTCGCGGCCATCCGCCGCCACTGATGGTTTGTGGTCGTTTTGGCTGCACAACATTAATCGTCACTTGGGGAAAATTTTTCGTTCGCTTGATACGAGTGTTGGCGGCTTTTGGGGCGATTGTTTAAAGGAAACCTGCGTATAATTTATATTAATTTGGAAACTGGTTATAGCAAATTAACATGTTTTGTGGCCAGAGCTAAATCGTGGAACGATTTATACAAACCGAACTGTGATTCAATAGTGTTGACAAGCTTTTATAATCAACACCATGACTAAACGCTCTTTGCACGTTCTCTATTATTCGGTGCAAAGATAAACGCAACGTGTAGCTAGATTAAAAATATTTTTGTTGTTGAATGAAAGAATAAGGATTTTCTTCAGCTCTACAGCACAACGCAGTTTGTTAAACTTTGAAAAAATAAACTATTTTTCGACAAAAATTGGTAAAAAATTCTACTATCCGACAAAATGAATGGTTACATTTTCAAACAGTGTAACGTTTGAATTTAAAAAATGGACTTTTTTCATAACCCTTTCCGGCCGAGCCCACACAATTGTGTAGGTAAAAAATAACGGGTAACAAAACCTAAATCGAAGCAATTCCTATTTAAAAACACTTGCTTGCTCCGGTTTTTTATTTTTCGTAGTAGCTGCGATACTGACACTAGCGTTGTGAGCAATTAAACAATGAATAGGACGTTCAAAGAGCGAGAGGGAAGGTTTTGTTTAAGTCACCTTCTACCTACGCAATTATATGGGTCCGGTCGGAAAGGGATAAAATGATAGAAAACTAAGACAGCTAATTGAGTTTTTTTTTTTAATTTTTTATGGAAGGTTGTTATATGAGCTTTCTTGCAAAAAAAAATCTACGCTTTTGCAAGTGGTCTCCCGGCAGTTAACTGGAACATGAAAACATGCGTGCAGGTATGATTTTGAGTTCTTTGTTTGTTTCATTTATCAATATTCAGTTTTCACGACAGAATTGTTGCAGTAGATCTTACGCTACAGGTTTGCCCAGAAATTCTCGATGAGACGCAGCTGTGGGACATTGGGCGGGTTCGTTGACTTGGGTACCATATCGATATTCAGCCGCTCGACCTCCTCCAACGATTGCCTCGAGTAGTGGGCCAACGCCAGATCCGGCCAGAACACCACGTTTTCACCCTCATGGTATTTCTTGATGAACAACGCAAATTCCGGCAGGCGATTCATACTAAAAAATTTCCCCGTTCACGGCCAGTCCGGAGTGAGAGAAGGCTTTGACAAACGCTTCTCGCAGATTGTCAGCCACACAGTACCTTCTTGGGGGATGTGGTGTGTGAAATGAACTTACGTCGGAGCTCACTTCATGGGCGAATTAATATTTGAAGTACCCTGTCAGTCGTTGCCATCCAGGGTGAGATAGATCTCGTCGTCCATCACCACCGCCACGTCGCGATCGCGAGAAAAATTATTTAACCATTTTATTCTGCCGCTGCTGCGTGTCTTTGTCTGCAGCTTCGAGACCTGTGGACGGGACTCCGCTTCCTGGCATATATGTCCATGTTCATCGACTTCCCGGCCAAGCGCACGCAGCGATGTAGCCACTTTTCCTTTGGGGCTTCTTGTCGCTCAGGGTCGTCGGCTGTCCGGAACCAAGTTTTCTTTCGATGCTCTAGTTGTTGTTCAATAGTACCAAAATGTTGTAAATGTCGGAACGGGCTTATCCGACGTCCACAAAATGCCACACGAAGTCTGTTTTCGATGAAATAGTTTCTACACTTCTGAACGGAGTAGCTTCACTATTTTTACCTGTACTGTTGGAGTTCAACAGATAGAGTTGACTTTTTTTTCTGTTGACTCATGGGTCACTATGACTGATGCTGCATAGGTAGTTTCGTCAGTGCGTGTGAAAGTAAACCCATTTAAAATTGGCAATTTTTGTCCAATTTTTTTAATGCAAACGGTAATAAAAAATAAATTCATTCTATATTCAATCCACGAATTTAAAAATAAAAAAAATTAACATTGAAAAGAATCATTAAATGGTTCTGTAAAAGAAAAAAAAAATGCAAATTTACTTAAAACAAAATCAAAGCAAATTTTTCAAAATACAAGATTTAGCATCACCAAATCACAATTCCCCGTTTTTCTTGTACGCGTAGCTAATTTTCCACTCGATCGCTGCCAAAATGAAGGAAATCCTTTGAAAACTGACTGAGATATTAACATTTTGGTTTGGACAACTTTTGTCACGCTCTTGATGTTTTCGATACATATTTCAATTTGCACTCCTATTTTAACCCTATCCCCGCAGAGAGAAATCAGTTTTTACATGGAAAAATGACATTTATACTTTTATTACTCTGCAACCGCATGCATAATTGGCACAAACTATATTGTATGTTGAAGATCAATCTGTTCTCTAACTGCTTTTCATCGTTAGAAATTTCAAGTATAGTTGTTAAACTTTTATCAAAGTTTATATGTCAGTTGTAGGTATGCCATATGGCATCACCCGCGGGGAATGGGTTAAAATGTTGCCGTAAGATGTAAAGGTTATATGAGTATGTCCACCAAAAATTAGGGTAACTGTATTAATTTTATGCAAAATGTGTGTTAGATTTTTCGCATGCAGTGATTTTAATCGAAAATTAGTGGGATTTTTTCTCTTGATGAGTTTTGAGTGTCATCTGCATCGCATCTATTTTGATCGAACTTTTTTTTCCAGAAAAAAACTTTCTGACGTGAACCTAAATACAGTGCCTCCACAATTATGGGTCAGCTACAATTATGGGCCACTTTTACGCAAATACGTTTATTCTCACGAAACTGAACAATTTTCAGTGGCAGTGGCATTTTTATAACTCAATTGTAACCCTATTCATACGATTGAAATGATTTATTATTGAAAATGTTACTAAAAACAATAATTCTGCTCGATGCAATAAGTGAAGTGACCCATAATTGTAGTAATGCTACGTTTTGCGGTACACAATTTTTGGTCAGTCCATATTTTGGCTATTTTTTATACCTTTGCATGAAAATACATCACGACCTAATAAAATAACTGATTATCCAGCTTTTACAACAATAAAATAACTTTTGTGATGGATTTGGATAGTTTTATGAACTAAATAATCTTGGAGGCCTAATGTGACCCATAATTGTGTCTTTTGCTATGCAAGTACAATTTTTTTTTTCTTAACCGATTTACCAGTGATGGCATGAACTCGTGCAAAGTTGAACTGAGTAAAACTTTTCCAGATTTGAATCCAACTTGTATCTGCTTCCTCTCGATAGTTTGAGTTTTTTTCCACCGCACACTCTGATCGATTGAGTTTAAATGCGTGCAATGCATGCAGTGCACGATGTATCCAGCGATGCAGGCGATGATGTAACGCGATGAGTTTTGTTTTTAGATCGAATTTATGCTTTCAAAGGACAATGCAACAAACTGTTGCGATTTCTCGTTGTGTAATGTGCAAGTACGTTGCAGTCTTTTATTGCTCTCGTTTTTTGTAACATTTACCTGTGAAAACCGTAGCGTTTTTTCGTCAAAAGTGCACTCACGTGTACTATCAGAACAATACTATTCAACCGTGTATAGTGCTTGAAAATTGATAGCCGTTATCGGTAGAAATCGGTGAAAAAGATCTACCTCTTGTGACCGAATGTGCCGCCGCCTTCAATTTCATCGGTTGGCTCCCTACTAGGCCGTTCTACGGCTGAGGGTCAGGGGAAGGGGCTTGACAATGACGACTGTTGCTTGTAACGTGTGCTCGATGAAGATCGTCTCTGAAAACGACAGAATATACTGCTTCGGTGGATGTGATCAAATTCTGCACACACGCTGCTCTGATCTTAGTGATGCTGCTGCCAAAGCTGTACGTGAAAACAATGCATTGCAGTATATGTGTTTTGCCTGCAGGAAAAAACAAACCTCGCTGAATGACTTCCAGAAGCAATTTACCCAGTTGGCAAAAAAAGTAGACGAACTGTTCGATTGCATCAATAAAATTTATCTGACGCTACCGAATTTGGTTAGAGCGAAGTTCGAAAAAAATAATGCAGCACTACTGCCTAGTGTTCTCTCGGCTCTTAGTGATAAAAGTAGAGGCTGTAGCGTGCCATCTGTGGCCGTGTTTGAATCTTCTGCTGCTGCTGCTGTTGACAAACCTTCCTATGCGAATGTTGTTCGGGATTCGGATGGTTTAAACTCGAAGGGGAAAAGCGCAAAGCTGCTGATGATTTAAATACCAACCGACAAAGGCGTAAAGTATCGTCTGAGGATTCAGCGATGTTTACTCGTGATGCTGCAGAATCTGCCAATAACACTTCGGAAGGTGGTCTATTACGCTCAGGTAAACGTCGTAACAATGTGCAACTACCTATGAACAACCCGATCAGCACCCCACTTCTGCAACCGCTACCCTTTGTCTCTTGTCAAAGCCCGTGCTCTCCGCAACGCAAATCTAGTACGATTATGAAAATGGAACAAACAGTTTTGATTAAGCCAAATGCTGCACAACCTGCTGATGCTACTAAAAGCGACATATGTGAAAAACTTGACCCGGTTGAATTTGCCGTTAAAGAGCTGCGAATGAAAGAGTCTGGTGAAGTGGTTATTCGATGTGAGAATCAGCACCTAGCGTCAAAACTTTTCAAGGCTGCCACTGATCGGTTGTCAGAGAAATACGCCGTCAGCACTCCGAAGCCGTTGAAACCGAGACTTAAAATTGTGGGTTTTTCTAAGAGCATGAACGAAGAAAAGCTAGTAGACTGCCTGAAGAAGCAAAACCAAGCGGCCAGTTCGCTGGATATACAAGTCATTCGGATCACCTGTAATGATAAACGAAAATCAAATCAAATGACTGCCATACTCGAAACCGACGCACGGGGATTTGACGTATTAATGAATCTCGAGCGAGTTATCCTGGCATGGGATCGGTGCAGAGTCACGGAGGCGACCGATGTTGGTCGCTGCTTCAACTGCTCGGAATACGGACATAAAGCAGCAGCTTGTGCCAAACCTCCTTGCTGCCCCAAGTGTTCTGGCGATCACGAATCGACCAATGCCAGGAAGACGCAAAAAATGTGTTAATTGCCATCAATTTAATACCAAACGACAGCCACCCCCTGACGAGCTGCTTGATGTCACCCATTCATCGTGGAGCAGTGATTGTCCCATCTACCAGAAACAACTGAAGAAAGCTCGACAGCGTATCGATTTCTCAATATAGCAATTAAATGCCAAAACATCTGATGATTTCTCGACAGCCGCTTCTAACCAGTGGAAAGATCTGGTTGGTCCAGGTAATACTTTTTTAAATTTATGTCCTACCGAAGCTTTTGTGGATACTGCGCCCTCCCTCAATCGTATTCAACTACTCCCGATTAGATTGGACTCGGATTCAACCAGCCCAGTTAATGTCATCTGTACTCACCAATTATCTGAGCAAGCTTGGTCGAAATCAGACACCGATTCTTCCGCAGTAACATCGTGGACTTCATCATCGCTGGATCATTATCACCAACTAAACGAACTGGTTGGCCCAGGTAATGCTACACTGACTATATGTCCTGCCGAAGCATCTGAAGATACTGCGCCCCGCCTTAGTCGTATTCAACCATTTCAGACGAACCCGGAGTTAGACTTCACCGTTCACTCTGCTGAAGCTGCTCTGGTCAATCGGATCCTGCCACCAGACGCGATCACTATTCATAAACCGAACGATCAATCTTTCAGAAAATTAGAAGTCTACTACCAGAACGTCCGTGGTCTGCGCACAAAAATAGATGATTTTCTTCTAGCAGTATCTGAATCAAGTTACGATGTCATAGTCTTGACTGAAACATGGCTCGACGATAAGATATATTCTTCTCAATTATTCGGAAATTCTTATGTCGTATACCGAATGGATCGTAACCGCTTTAATAGCACAAAAACTCGCGGTGGTGGAGTTCTTATTGCTGTGTCAGTTTCACTAAACAGTTGCATGGATCGAACTCCCGTAGATAACTCTCTTGAGCATTTATGGGTAACGCTCAAATTAACTAATCTGAAAATCAGTGTTGGAGTATTATATCTACCCCCACACCGCAAAAATGATTTTGCAAGCGTTAACAAGCACATTGATTCAGTCAGAGCTATTTTTTCTAACCTAAAAGAACAAGATCATGCGCTTTTATTTGGCGACTATAATCAGCCTGGTCTAGTATGGAACCTCACCACTCGCAACTATCTCACTGTGGATGTTTTTGAGTCACACATCTCTGCTGCATGTTCGACACTACTCGATGGCTTTAGTCAGAATGGTTTGAAACAGATTAACCAAATTCTAAACACACAAAGAGGGTTGCTTGACTTAGTACTAATATCGGACTCACTTCTAGGACACTGTCAGTTATTTGAAGGCATAGAACCGCTAACTCCAGTAGACCCTGGCCACCCTGTCATTGTAGTTGAAGCTAATCTACCTGTTCCGACCGTTTTTGAACCTTACTCTAACGACACTGTACTGGATTATCGCAGAGCTAACTACGTAGCGTTGAACGAAATTTTTCTTCGAATGGACTGGACGTTCTTAGATACTGCAGACAACATCGATGAGGCAGTTGACTTTTTCTCGCAGTTTGTTAACAATGCGTTGGTTGAACATGTTCCTGCTTGTAGACCTCTTTTTAAACCACCCTGGGGAAATGCTCATTTACGGCGTCTGAAGCGTATAAGATCTAGGGCACTGCGTAATTATAGTAGAACCCGTTGCCCGTTCCATAAGCAACAATTTTTGCGTGCCAGCAATAATTACCGCCTCTACAACCGATATCTGTATAAACGTTATTCCCTAAGAACACAAGATAATCTCCGTAAAAATCCTAAGCAGTTCTGGACTTTCGTCAACTCCAAACGGAAGGATAATGGGCTTCCCGTGGAGATGTTTCTAGATCATGACGTAGCATGCTCCCCTTCTGAAAAATGCGAACTTTACGCCACCCATTTTCAAAGCGCATTCAACAACTACACTGCCTCCGCTCAGCAAGCTACAGATGCATGTAGAGATACCCCTACCAACGCATGTGAGCTGAGGAATTTTATCGTAAACCACCAACAGGTAGAATTCGCTATCTCCAAGATGAAATTATCTACGTCACCCAGCTCAGATGGAATACCATCCTGTGTCCTGAAACGATGCACGAGCTCATTACTCCAGCCATTGACGTTACTTTTCAACAAGTCTCTCCGTGAAGGCAAATTCCCCACCAGCTGGAAATTGTCAATCATGTTCCCTGTGCATAAAAAAGGAGAAAAGCAAAATATTGCAAACTATCGCGGCATAACGTCATTATGTGCTTGCTCCAAAGTATTTGAGATCGTTATGAATGAAGTACTGTTCTCAAGCTGTAAAAACTATATATCAGCTGACCAACACGGGTTTTACCCCAAACGATCCGTTTCCACAAATCTGGTTCAGTTTACTTCATACTGCCTACGAAATATTGATGCCGGTTCTCAGGTTGACGCAATATATACAGATCTAAAAGCTGCTTTCGATAGAGTTGATATGCCATCATATTGCTTCTAAAATTAAGTAAACTTGGTATCTCCGATGATCTTATTAGTTGGTTCAGGTCCTATCTCACGGACAGACGGCTTTGTGTCAAGATCGGATCCGTATCATCTAAAAGCTTCTCCAACATGTCAGGCGTACCACAAGGAAGCAACCTCGGTCCACTTCTGTTCTCAATATTTATCAATGAACTGTCGATTTTACTGCCACCGGGATGTCGGGATGAATTATACAAAACTGTGAAACGCATCGATGATTGTCATGTGCTCCAACAATGGGTCAACATTTTTAAAGAATGGTGCTCGAGAAATCTTCTAACGATTAGCATCAATAAATGCAATGCAATAACGTTCCATCGAAATCTGAACCCAATCATTTACAACTACAGCATTTCCAACCAACCTCTTGTACGAGTTGACCACATTCGAGATTTGGGAGTAATACTCGATTCTGGACTCTCATTTCACCTTCACTACGACAAAATAATTACTAAAGCCAACAGACAGCTCGGATTTATGTTTAAAATATGTAACGAATTTTGCGATCCTCACTGTATGCGGTCGCTGTACTGTGCTTTAGTGCGCTCGATTTTAGAGTCCAATGCAGTTGTGTGGTGCCCATATCAGCACACTTGGAAAAACAGATTTGAATCAGTGCAGAAGAAATTCGTAAAATACGCTCTTCGACGTTTGCCATGTCGAGATACAGTGAACTTGCCACCATATGAACACCGGTGTAACCTGTTGGGTCTAAACACACTAGAACACAGGAGATTCGTTGCTCAGGCTGTTTTTGTCAGAAAAATACTGAAAGGAGACGCTGATTCTGAGCAAATTCTGACACAACTTAATCTTTACGCACCTGAAAGGACTTTTCGGCAGCGGGATTTTCTCTCTCTCGATGCCCGGCGTACGGAATACGGTCGCCATGAGCCGATCCGTTTTATGGCTACCAGCTTTAATGAGGTCTACCACTTCTACGATTTCAACTTCTCTAATGCGGCATTTCAACGTAAACTCCTGAATAGAGGGCGAGAACTTCAATGACGAGAATTTTACGAAATTAACTATAATATTAGTGAAAGATTTATACTGACTGACCAATTAACATGTAACTTGTTCGTTTTTTTTTTGTATTCGTTCCTGATTATACTTTGTAAATGATTTTGTAGAGTAAGAAAAGATATGAGGTTTTTATGCCTTTTTGAGTAACATACTGTGACTCAAAAGGGCTTTTCCTCATCACGAAAAGTTCATTGAGGCATATTTAGCCAGATGAAAACATCAAATAAATAAATAAATAAAGTGTAAAACACTGTTAGTAGGGTTTACATGCAAACCGAAAATAAATGTGCAAGCAAGTTTTAAAACTCACTTGGATACGAGGGCAAAGTCACACTGCCTACTCTGCGATTTACACACATCAACTGCAGTGAAACTAATTGTCGATCGAAAGTATACATCAGAACACAGAAATAGATAGTAAAACATTCGTAGTTGATAACTTTTCCGATTTTATATTCATTTTTGAAAATTTAAGCAACACGTTGACTGACCCATAATTGTAGAGGGACTGTAATAAAATTAATATTATTTATTGGAATATTGTATATTTCAATAAACAATAACACAGTGCAACAAAAATTGATTTTTTTCTGCTTTGGCTTCTATATATATTTTTTTTGTGTATTTATACGCAAAACAAACTTTCTCTCCCAAACTAGTTTTGATGTGCATGTCGCAGACATCAAAGCCTTCAACGCTGCTTGACTGTCGGACATCATGCAAATGTTTGAGTGTCTGTATTTCCTGCGTAGGCATATTTCAGAACATTCTAGTATTGCTTGGACTTCAGCTTGAAAGACAGTTGGCCATTGGCCCATTGGAACTGACAGGTCTATTCCTGGGCCAGTTACTCCTGATCCCACTCGATTGTTCATTTTTGAACCATCTGTGTAGAAACCACCGCGTTCCCAAACATCACGCTCAGGTTCAAACATTCGAAATCGTCTTTCAAAATTGTATCTTTTCTCCATCCGGTCTTCATTGTTGATCACTAGGGTATTGATACGAATAGTTTTTAGAATACCTAGATGACCCGTTAAATCACCCTCAAAGAGCCTTAATGATCTTTTGATCCGTAAGGCACTCTTTTCGGCTTCTAATTGTATGAATTGATGCAGTGGAAGCATAAACAGTAGAGCTTCCAACGCCTTGGTGGGTGTGCTTCTCATTGCACCCGTTATTGAGAGAGTGGCTAGCCGTTGAAGTTTTTCCAACTTATCTTGAGCACCTTTCTCCCTTGTTTTTGTCCACCAGACTAGTGAAGCGCTTCCTCGAAAGTGGTCACAATCACCAAGGCAACGATGTGATTGTTTATGTACGAGTGGTGAAAAAAAGTAACGGAATGCTTTGTGCGCTGAATGCTGACTCGATGTATAAGATATATGCATTGTGTTTATATTTACAAAAACATTTATACTATAATTTCGCTCAGTGGTTGAGTGATTCTTTTTCGAAACTCGAGTAGATTTTTCATATCTTCCGTGAAATATTAAATATAAGCTAGTTTTATAGAATCTTTTCTAATATTTTCAACATTTGAATAACTTAAACTTTCACATAGTTTTGTGAGTATTTCGTTAAGCTTCATTTTTGAGATTTTTCTAGCTTTTGAACAATTATTGATTTTTGAGTGACTATTTCAAAGTTTTGTAAATCGGGATTACATGAAAGCACGACTGTATAACTAAGTGTGTATGTTTCACTTTTTCGATTTTTCTAGCTTTTGGGCAGATGGTTTATATACTATGTTCCAATTATGACTAGTTCGGCATTTTGTTAATAAATTCAATACTATATACCGGACAATTTGTATGCATGAAACTTTGCCAATTTTTCTATTTAATAGGTAACATTCGCATCGAAATGTCGTGTCCCCGAGCGTCGGTAGAAGGGAAATTATCGGTCGTGTGCAATGCTTCGGTGTAAACCGCGTTTCCGGCTCGGGAGAGTTTTGCTCATATGAACGTTTTCGAAATGAAGTGATTTCGAGGCCTACCCAGATACTTGTTTATGTCTCACGGTGACCATTTAGCCGAAAATTTCGTTCAGTAGATAAATATCGTGACTAACGAAAACGCGATGTATACCGTCCAAAGAATCACGTCAGCCGACGTATACTCGGGATTGACAAATAGCTGGTTGCTACGAGTGGCAAAGGCTACTTCGCGCGCGTCGTACGCAGAGGATCGTGGTGTTCGGCAAGAAAGATACTCATAGTTCGTTTCCGTAATAAGCGCGCAACATTTTTATATTCCGTTTTTCAGGTGTGATTTTCGCGGGATCGTTTTCTTTTTAAATCAGACGAAGTGAATACGAGAGACGTCGTTAGTCGATCTGTTAGATAGAAAATATCCGGTTGACCGAACCCCTAGAGACTCCTAGAGACCTTTAATGAGGCCGTATTATCTTCAAATAGATCATCAACCTATTGCGCGTTTCGGTATAAAGAGGATCACCCTACGAGGAGATATCCAATCATTTGAAGTTGTCTCAATTCGGTCAAAGATCCAGTATCCTTGCGTACGATTTATTGTTGCGGTGTTACATTGTCAAACTGAATAAGTTCGAATTGCATCATGAAAATCGTGGCGCGACACTTGTTCTAAGAACCCGACGCTCGAAATCAGCGCATCGTTTACCAAAACGAACCCTGCTGTATACCTTGCCCTTTCTCCAACATCCCAGTGGTTTCTCGTGGAAGTGCAGAGCTGTTCTCGGCTTCCATAAAGCGAGTATCACGTCAACATTTTCCTATACAAACTCCTTCTTTGACCTGCATTCGGATGCGGCCGGCGCCGATATTGCCTAATAAATAGATTAAGGTCACCAGTTTTTACACATTGAGGATGCATGTTAGTCCCAAGCATCATCTATTGGTTCTCTGTGTAATTACTGCTGATCTGGCAATAACGGAGTAGCAACCGCGGGCGGTCAATCATGCTCATGCTCATGCTCAATTATACGCAAAACAAACTTTCCCTGAGTTTGAACATATTTTAACTTAAGGGGCAACAATGGCGCCATTTTGAATTTTTGAGAAACTTGAAATTTTTGATATTTTTTCGACGCCTTTTTGTTTAGAGGCCAAATATCAAAATACTAAGAGTTTGTCCACATATTAGCATCTTTTTACCCAGCTTTTGAAAAAAACAGATCTCAAATCGGACATAAGCTGAGCTCAAAACGGTGATTCTACGAAACCGGGTTTGGCATAGTTTTAGTATATTTCACAAAGCAAAATAATATCGATTATATCTGAGCATTAATGGTAACTCGCTAATATCTCAAAGTGGTAGTCAAATTATATCTTATTTTGGGTAAAAAAGTCTCAGAAATCGAATGGTAGGTGTCTGATCTACGTAAAATGTCAACAGTTAAACCTATTATTGTATTTTAGGGGAATTGGGGCAAAATCGACATTTTGCTGACATTTTACGTTGATCGGACATCTACCATTCGATTTCTGAGACTTTTTTACTCAAAATAAGATATAATTTGACTACCACTTTAAGATATTAGTGAGTTACCATTAATACTCATAACCAGATAACATCGTGCACTGCATGCATTGCACGCATTTAAACTCAATCGATCAGAGTGTGCGGTGCAAAAAAACTCAAACTATCGAGAGGAAGCAGATACAAGTTGGATTCAAATCTGGAATCTGGAACAAAATGGCGTCGAAAAAACCTCAAAAATTTCAAGTTTCTCAAAAATTCAAAATGGCGCCATTGTTACCCCTTAAGTTGAAATATGTTCAAACTCCGGGAAATTTATTTTCGCATCAAACTTCATCAAAAAATCATACATAGAAGCCAAGGCAAAAAAATTGTTGCACTGTGTAATAATCATCAAAGTTTTTAGGCACAAATATATTTCCTTTGATATATAAATATGATGGGGAAAAGCCAAAAACTTGGCATATCCTTTTAATACTTAGTTTTAACAACATAACAAACTTAGATCTAACACATAACAAATCTTATTATAAACAATTTTCAAACCCGTACCCGACCCGCACCCGAAACTTTGTTATTTGATCAAACCCGAACCCGAAAATTTTATTTCTATGAAACCTACTCGAACCTGAAATTGTGAAACTCGGACCCGAGGTTTTGAAGATTTTACAGTCGGGTTTCGAGTTTTTAAACCCAAACCCGACCAAAATCCGAATCCCAATATTTTTTTTTTCACCAAACCCGAACCCGACCCGTACCCGACACTTTCAAAAATTTTCAAACCCGAACCCGACCTGAATCCGACGAGTACGGGTCGGGTTCAGGTTTTGGGTTTTAAAACTACATCTCAAGTTTAAATGGAGTAGTGCCATAACTGGTGCCATTGCGGTTATGCGATATAACCATAACTGGTGCACTTGCCATTACTGGCTCGCCTACCCTTAAGATTGTTAGTGAACATCCACTGTCAGTTCGGCTCTTGAAGCAGCTTATGTAGGCACATGAGGAGCTTCTCTCTCCAAATTCTAAGAGCTGAAAGTATTCTTTGAATGTAGAGGTGAGTTTTGGAGATTTTCAGTTCTTTCTGCACTTACGCTAAGCTGCTCCAACATAAAACTGCACTCCCAATCAGTCTTAGACGAAAAGAGCTTGGTAGTGAAAACGTCTGTCGAAATCTTTCGTCCAACGCAATTGGCGACGGGCCTCATATGGAGGTAGATCTATTAGGTTGAGCCATCGTAAATTCCCGAAGGCGTACCAAACAAACTTGCGTTGGGTGCTTTCAATTCGGTGAATCCAAGTGTGACCGTACTATCCCAAATATAGCGATCGGAGTTCCTTCACGACTCCTGCACACTTCAACGTATGGCTAGTGAGAGTGTAATCAAAGCGGTAGGTTTCGCGGCTCGATGTATGATGGAGTGAGATTTTGATACAGTAAAATGGTCCTGGCGAGACTGTAGAGAGTCGCAATCTGCTAAACAATCAGGTATAAAGTTTAAAGTGCGTAAACAAGCGTGGATTTCCGGTGAAAAGGTACGTAGCATCGTTGAAAAATAGAATAAACATGATTGGCCCGAGATTGCAGCCTTGAGGTACACGGGAGTAGTTGGTAAACTCCTGGAATAGAGATGTGTCAATTTTTACTTCTGAAGTTCTTTATTTTAGATACGACGACGCCAACCAGAGTCGAGCAGGAAATCCCAGCTGTTTAAACTTCTTGAGAACCGTAAACTCTGTCGATTCCATTCAGGAGAGAACTGAGATTGCTGCATCAAAAGGTTTAGAATTTTCAAGAAAGTCCTACATGTACCTTTTTATGAAAACAGGTGGAATACCATCTGGCCCAGGTGAGAATGAAGATTTTAGTTTTCGGATTGCTTTTATTAATATATCTTCGGGAATTTGGAAAGTTTCGACTACATCAATGGGAACGTAGTTGAGGTATTAAGGATCAACTTCAGCGTAGCTAGGAGGGTTAAAGACACTAACCAAATGCTCAGCAAACAATTCACATTTTTTGGCATTGAAAAAAGCCGCTAACAGTGCTACCCACAGCGGAGGGGCTGGGCGTACTGCCTCTTGAAGACGGCTGGCGCAGCATTCGCACAGCTATCGGGGAGACCGCAACGGCGGCACTAGGAGTATAAGCACCGAGTGGCAGAAACGACTGGTATGACAGGGAGTGCGAGGCAGCGGTGAATGAGAAGAACCGGACCTGGGCGATAAATTTGGGCAGGTCAACGAGAGAGAACAAGGCCAATTACAAACGGGCACGAAACGACATGACCACGATTCTCAGACGAAAGAAGCGCCAGCAAGAGGATCGTGAACATGAGGAGCTGGAGCAGCTTTACCGTGCCAGTGAAACGCGGAAATTATATGAGAAGGTAAACCAGTCCCACAGAGGCTATGTGCCGCAAACCGACATGTGCAACGACGCGGATGGGAACCTTCTCACGGATGCCAGCGAGGTGGTCGACAGGTGGAAGGAGTACTTCGATGGACACCTGAATGGCGAAACAGTAAACAGAAGCGGAGCAGAAACTGACCTAGGAGCACCAGCAGCGGATGACCGAGTACCAGCCCCCGATATTCATGAATTTCTTTGTGAGATCGGGAAGCTGAAAAACAATAAAGCCGCAGGCAAAGACGGACTGCCGAGCGAGCTCTTGAAACATGGAAGAGATGCGCTGGCTAGAGCGCTGCACTGGGTCATTTCCAGGATTTAGGAGGAGGAAAAACTGCCAGACGAGTGGATGGAGGGAGTCGTCTGTCCCATCTATAAGAAGGGCGATAAGTTGGAGTACTGCAACTACCGCGGTATCTCGCTTATCAATGCCGTCTACAAAATACTCTCACAGATCCTGTTCCGTCGTCTATCACCTTTAACTAGGAGGTTCGTGGGTCATTACCAAGCGGGTTTCATGGCAGCCCGTGCCACCATGGACCAGATCTTCTCAATCCGACAGATCTTACAGAAATGTCGCGAGTACAACGTGCCCACACATCACATCTTCATTGACTTCACGGCGGCCTATGATACAGTCGATCGAGAACAGCTATAGCAGATCATGCACGACAACGGATTTCCGGATAAACTGACTCGATTGATCAGGGCCACCATGGCGCAAGTGATGTGCTACGTGCGTGTTTTGGGGATACTCTCGAGTCCCTTTGAATCGCGCAGAGGGTTGAGACAAGGTGATGGACTTTCCTGTTTGCTGTTTAACATCGCCCTTGAGGGTGTGATCCGGAGGGCGGGCATCGACACGAGGAGCACAATTTTCACAAGGTCTGTTCAGCTTCTGGGCTTCGCGGAAGACTTTATATCACGTAACTTTGCGCCGGCGGAGGAACCTTACGCCCGACTGAAAGCCGAAGCTGGACGGATCGGACTGCGGATAAATGCGTCGAAAACAAAATACATGCGAGCGAGAGGCTCCGGGAGAACAACATCTGAAAAAAGGTTTTTTTTGCCTAATTTTTATATTAGAACAACATCAAACTCCTGATTCTACCTATAGGAAAAGTGAACAATAAAAGCACTTGTTTTCTTTACAATATCGAATCGAGAAAAAAACAGCAGTGCCATTTTACAGCTCCCCTCAATCAGGCAGTTCTTAATCTGCCAACGGGGAAGGAAGAGAGCGCGAATATGAGTATCATAAAAACAAATTAAGACATTATTGCAATCAAGTATCGCCAGTAGGCTGCCAGTTTTTACTGCGCTTTGCGGTCCGTCATCAAATGGTTTGCAAATTTGTTGCTTTATAACGCCAGGTTTTAGTACCTGCTGAACGCAAAACAAGAAGCACGACCGAGCGCCCTGCGGTAAACAGGCGAAACAAGTTTATATCGTTTCCACAACATAAGCGCCAATAAAAGGATATCATGTTGTAAACTCGGCTGCTTTTCCCAGTCTTTGCTAACGACAAGATCCCGTGAATCGCATCATGCCTACTGGAAGAAATCAAAATTTTACAGTGTAATCGATCTCTCATTAGCGCTGCGGTATCGACCGATTGAAATTTATTTTGCGGTTAAGGATTGTAATGGCCACTTGTATAACCTACCCTCTGATTGTTGCTGATAAACGAAGGAGTGGCAAACAGTTTTTATTAAGGAAATATTAGTGAGAATTCTCGAGAAGTAGATGGATTTATGTTCGCATCCTCTCCCGATATCCCTAATCTGAATGGAAGCTAACGGTGATCTATTACTTCAACCTAATATAAAAAAATCTGGTATTTCTTGGTAACATCACTTGTTTTCCTTAAAAATAATTGATTATGTTGACATAGTAAAAAAAATCTGCAACCCGTTACGGATGTTTAAATTTTGGCACCCCCATTTGGAACTAATCGCCACATTGACCCGCCGTGGCAATTGATACAAATTAAGCGACACACCGTAACTTGATACATCTGCCGTTGCTCTTTCGTCTACCGCAGGAACATGCCCACAGAAGCAGCAGTGGCCGGTGCTAAATTGATCCTCCTTCAGGGCCATTTCCAACCCAACTCACTCCACTGGTCATTCATTGGTCACTGCATTCTCGATCCGCTCAAACAACTTACATAAATTGAAATGTTTCAAAAATAAAGTTGCAATTATAATCAAGAAGATTTCACTGTTTTCATATTTCTCTCGCCGTAAATGCACCGGTGGAACCTTCTGATGCCTCTCACGAGTCACCCGTCGAACCACAAATAAGTCGTGAAGCAGACACACAGACTGGCCGCTTCGATTAATTTAATGCATCGCAAACCTGCCTACTGCAAGAGTACTACCCCTACCTGAAGAGGTGCTGCCGTTGCTGCTCCTGCTGCTGATGTTGTGGAAGAAACCCAGATGAGATGTAGATTGGACGTAACGTCATTTGGCAATCTCCTTCAGATGCGGACTCAAGCGCTGTGGGTCGGCTAACTTAACATGCGTTGCGATTCTGGCCAGGTACCAACAGCACTGTGTTTGATTATGTTTATGGCTACAAAACGCGACTCGACAGTACACGCGAAGCTGAGCAAGGCGGCTTGTGGCTTCTGAAGTGCATCCGAATGGCAAATGCAATGGAAGTGATTTTGGCAGCAGTTTCAATTCGGTCTGGATCGAAGATGTCAATAAAAATTTTATTTGCAAAAATAAACTTGAACTTCGTTCCCCGCCGACGACGGCCGCTTTGATTGGCGAAGCTTAGCGATAGCAGCAGCTTTCGATGCGAACCGACAGCCTCAGAGCGGGTAGAAAGTAATGCATTCTTGCGGTTTTGACCGAGCTTTGAGCCAATTCGTCATGGGCCATTAAGAGAATGAATTAATTTAAATATTCTACCCGACGGAGGTGAGGTATAATGCAAGAATAATTTACGAAAAGAAATATTATGAAACGAGCAATTTGTCAATCGCAACTGCTCCGCGCGCGGTACAACCTAGCAGCAGCAGCAGCACCTTCTTATCTTGCCGACAATAGATGAGCGCAATGGGATAATTTAGTGTCAGCATTCGTTGCTGCCGCATACAAAACCAGATTGATGGAAAGTGACTAATTTGTACGCAGTGCAAACAAATCATCCTCCGAAGGTGCAAGCTGCATGGGAGATGACCGAGAAAGACAGTCATTAGATGTTTGAGTGTAGGTTGTGGAGGATTTATAATGACAACTGAATCGCTTGTTGCATTTGTCATTGTTTATCATCAGGGAGGCGCTGAAAGGCTAATTTGTGACCGACAATTTGAACACCTGTAAATGCTCGACAAGGTACCCGGGTACCCACTAAAATAAAATGTTTCTTACTTTTTAAATTCTATACTGATTTTCTATCTTGACCAATCAAAAAGATGGGATGGTTTGTCTATTTCAATGGTCGACAAAACTCATCAATAGACCCGAAATGGATGTAAACCAACTCCTGGAGTGATTTTATGACTTTTGATACCAGTGCTGTTCGGTTTTATTGACAATTGTATTAATTTGTTTCCCCGGAACATGATCCCGAAGATCCGGATTTACAGGAACCAGATGTGGTCACAGGATCCTGTCAGTCCAGAATTCTAAGATAAGATTGATTTCCAAATCTTAGGACAGGCCGAGATCGAAAATCGGTCAAGAAATGAAAAAGTAAGAAGCTTTTCTTTTGTGGGTACCCGGGTACCATGACGAGTACTTATGGGGTAAGAAATTCGAATGTAGGATCTCAAATTCTATATTTTCAATATCTTTCTTTTATCTAGTGTGGTTGGTAACGTCTCCGTCAACCACGCTCGACGCCTGGGTTCGAATCCCACCGCCGACATAGGTGTCGATGGTTGTGAGGTGGCGTGATCCACTCACAACCAACCCAACTGGTCTAGATTCAATCCTAGCCGACACCGGGAGATTTTCTGAGGCGAAAAATCTCTGGGATCACGCCTTCCATCGCATGAGGAAGTAAAGCCGTTGGCGCCGGTCCGTTAATAAACGGGTCGTGAGTTAGGGTCCTGGGTGTGGAGTCGCCTCCCTGGGCGTCGGTGATTGGCCACAACAGTGGCGGAACTAGACCGACGGAAAATAAACGAGAATAAAAAAAAAAAAAATATCTCTCTATGAAAGCTCAGACACTTTTTCTATATCTCATCATTTTTAAGATAAATCGATTTATATAAAAACTTCAGCCCTTTTCAAATATTAGTACGGATTTTTTTTTAAATTTTAAGCTGAACTACTTTTTAAATTATCTATAATAAACGAAAATGAAAAATAGTGCCTCAAATTTCGTAATAATTTTATGCAATCGAGTTGTAGGAATCTGTTTCATTTCTCTATAAATTGCACTATCTTTGCAAAATTATTTACTTTTCAATTAAATATTTCAAAATAATTTGTTTATAAAACCATTTAACTCAGCCAAATATCAACCGATTTTCACAGAATCACTTCTGTTAGATTCGTTATTAAACATACAAATTTCGAGTTAAGTTGGAAAATTTCAAAGATTCAAACTCAAATAACTCAACATGTTTTGAAAAAATTAGAACATACCTGTATATATTTTGAAAGCTCTATCTTTTTCCTTTCCAAAACTGCTAAAAGATTAGTTGAGAAACGGCTGAGTTATAAAAAAAATTGCGCTGAGGTCCAAAAAACGCTATGTGCTCGACGGGGTAGCCGGGTAACTTTTTAGGTTTCATAGGACGAATCTTCATAGTTCAATGTAATCAAAAGTGATAAAACTCAGTGACATCTTTGGGGGAGAGTTAATTTTTTAAACCCGGGTACCCACAAATTGTAATTCTTGTAACTTTAAAAAATTTTATCCGATTTCGATACTTTTAGTACCAAAAGATTCAGCAGATTTTCTACTTTAGAATTAGAGTCAGCGGTTCCTTGAAAAAAATTTCCCATTGCCGGAAATCCAGCTTTTCGGGAAAATGTTCCTAATTGAGGAATTTCATGAACATTTGGAACAGAATCTTACAAATATCGGTCCAAAGTTCACAAAATTACTTCCACAGGTCAAAACCATAAATTTGGGTGTTAAAATGTTAAAGCTTTCACCGAGGCTTCTAGTGGCCATAGAGACAATTAAATAATACAACGTCACAAAGCATCCAATATGGTTATTCAGAGCCGGGATGGTAGCTAGAGACCGTAGAACGACCCCCGACGCCATTTTGGATTACAAAATGGCGATTTCCTGTATCTGGAAGAGAATAAAAATTGACCGAATACCCTCAAATAGTGATATTTCCTAAAATGGGATGATGCCCAGAGACCGGAAATCAACTCCAGACGCCATTTTGAAATTTGAGATGGTGACTTCCGGTTACCGTAAAATAGCTAAAATTTACCAAAAACTATGAGTATTTTCGGAATCGGACGATGTCCAGAGACCTACAAACGACCCGCGACGCCATTTTAGATTCCAAAATGGCGACTTCCGATATCTGAAAATGAACCAAAATCGAACGTATACCATCGAATATGGAAGGTACCGGAATCGGGATGATGCCCAGAGACCGGAATTCAACTGCAGGCACCATCTGGAAATTCGAGATGGTGACTTTCGGTTTATGTAAGACAGCCAAATTTGACCAAATACCACATTATATGAGTTCTTTCGAGATCGAAATGATGTCCAGAAACTAGAAAACGACCCTAGCAACCATTTTTAATATCAAAGTGATGAAATCCGGGTTCTGGAGAAGAATAAAAAATTGCCGAATACCACCCAAGTTGGGTATATCCGGAATCGGGATGATACCTAGGAGCAAAATCATTTCAAATCGCCTGGAAAGACACGAAAATTTAATCGACCATTTTTGATTTGAATGAAACATTGCACACGTATTTGGCTTAGCGAACTGAGCATTTTTCACAGGTGGAGAGATTTTTTACACCCATGAGTTACATTCTAAAAGGGCGTATGCCTTTTGGCATGGGTTTTATTCGAAGCATTGTAGCCCCGAAACTGTCGGTTGTATAGAAAAACTGTCTGATAATAAGTTGTAGCGAATCGAAAATGAATCATAAAAAATATACACTGTACAAAAAAAATGTTTTTGACCAAAAAAAAATTAAAAATAAACATTAAATTTCAATTTAAAAAAAAAGAGATGAATTTTTTTTTATTTTTTTTTTTAAAGAAACTTGACGTTAATACGCAACTTTTAAAGAAAGTCCAGGATGGAGAAATGAAAAATAATTTTTTTATAGCAGATTAATTTTTTTATGAAAATTCTAATTCAAACATTTTTCAAAATATTTGTATTCTGATGATTTTAAAAGATGCAGAGAGTCATTTTGAATCAAAAAGCTCTTGGTAGTAAACATTCTAAAGGCATCGGTTTTCGAGTTATTTCTAATTTAAGCTCGAAAAATTATAATTAATTAGGAAAATACACGTTTTTCTTAATTTGTCCATGGTTCTCCAGCAAAAACCATACGTTCATTGGAATGCTTGATAAAAAATATATAATTCATTCTTTGACAACAACACGATTGAGCGAACGGTTCTTAAGAAAAGAGTTAAATGTTCTAAGTGATATAAATATATATATGAATCAAATATTTATTTTCGAGTTTTATTATCTTAGGAACATATTTTTTTATGACATAGATACTTTACAGAGCTAGTTTTACCTTATATTTTATATACATCATAAGTAAATGATTTGACATCTTTTGAAAAGAGCTTCGTTTGTATCTTATTTTCTGAAATCGGAACAAAAGAGTAAAACTTTTGTGTGGCAGCTATTGTTATAGATTTTTTGAAAATATTGCTCCATTCTGTTACTCCTTGTTCATATTCTTCATATGATACCCAACTAAATGACATTTTTACAGTACACCCTAGGGATTATCGAAAAAATGCCCACGGACCATTATTTCATCTTTACGGACAGTCTCAGTTCCATTGAGGCTCTCCGATCGATGAAAGATGTTAAGCACTCTCCGTATTTCCTGGGGAAAATACGGGATCATCTGAGTGCTTTATCCGAAAAATCTACTCAGATTACCTTAGCGTGGGTCCCTTCTCACTGCTCGATACCGGGTAATGAGAAAGCGGACTCTTTGGCTAAGGTGGGCGCAACAAACGGTGATATTTATGAAAGACCAATTGCCTTTAATGAATTTTTCGCATTTGTACGTCAGAATACGATCATCAGTTGGCAAAATTCTTGGACCAAGGGGGAACTGGGAAGGTGGTTACATTCCATAATCCCCAAGGTATCGACGAACCCGTGGTTCAAGGGATTGGATGTAGGTCGGGATTTCATTTGCGTGATGTCCCGGCTTATGTCCAATCACTATAGATTTGACGCGCATCTCCGTCGTGTTGGGCTCGGGGAGAGTGGTATCTGTGCCTGTGGTGAAGGTTATCACGACATAGAGCACGTTGTTTGGTCATGCCCTGTACACCGTGACGCCAGGTCTAGATTAATAGCTTCCCTGCAGGCCGAAGGTAGGCAGCCGGCTGTTCCTGTTCGTGATGTCTTGGCGAGCCGTGACCTATCCTACATGTCCCTTATATACGTTTTCCTGAAATCCATCCACGCCCCAGTTTAGTCCTTTCCCCTTCCGCCTACATCCAACCAAACGGCAAGAGCACGTTGAGACCCCGGATCCGGAAACAGCAATCAGACCCGCACGATACTCTCAAGGCCCGATGGAAACAACCCAATATGCCAGTCCGTAATATCTTGGCCCAGCAGCGGAACAAATTTAATATGCTGCTTACCTATGGCAATGAAAACCATCAAACAGCAAACCTGTGCTTTTAATGCAAAATATTCTAGCTTTAAGTTAGATTTAGTTTCAGCTCGTAGTCGGCAGCGAGGATAAAAAATTTGCTTTTAGTTATTAAGATACTTTAGAAAGTAAGCTACCAGATATAATTGGCGCCGTTAAACATTGAATTGTATTTGTGCCGTGTCAAATAAACGATAGATGAAGAAAAAAAAAAATGACATTTTTGATGAATTTTTATTACTTTTCTGATTAGACCAATCATACAATACTTTTGCGCTTGTAATGGGATGTTCATGTTCTTTAGCTAAACTTGCATTTCCTGCCATTCGTTTTAATATGCCACCAATTGCATCGCATGGGCCTTTACCATGAGAAGTCGCAAAAAAATGCCACTCTGCATCGACGTTATATTTTGTTTTGAACTTGCAAAGACTTGCAAAGTTTTTTCTATTTTTATATTGTGAGGCAGCTCCATCAGACATGAATATCGCTTTTTTCAACTCTATTGTTGTTTTCAAAAAACTCGTTAATTTGGCAATGAACACCTGAACCGCAACAGTATCATGATGGAGTACTTCTACTATTATGATGAAGCTGATATTCTTAAGTGCTCCAGATTCTGAATAGTAAACAACGAAGGGATGAATGGTGGCTTGACTATCATTCCAATAACTACACGAATCACAAATTGATAAAGACGTATTAAAATAAGCTTGACTGTTCAATATTTTTAATTATGCAATAACGTTTTCCTTTAATTTGCGTAAGCTTGATAGGCACCGATGATCAGGAAAGGGTTTACAGCATTTGGGTCTGGTGTATTTCATTTTAACTTTATTCATCTTCACAAAATGCAAACTGTTACTAACACATCTGGAGTAGTGCAATCGTATTTATATACGAAAACAGATATTATAGGTAACCCAGTAGTTATTGGTTGCGTACTTTACAAACAGTTATTATTAGTAAACAAGTAGGTAGTGTTGCACGACAAACATATTTTTTTATAAAACATTCGGCAAGGGGGAACGTGTAGGTAGGCTAAGGTTTAGCGCTTGAGTTATTTATCCAATCGTTTTGTTGTCAAAGAAAGAATTGTATATTTTTGATCGAGCATTCCAATGAACGTATGGTTTTTGCTGGAGAACCATGGACAAATTAAGAAAAACGTGTATTTTCCGAAATATTAATAATTTTTCGAGCTTAAATTAAGAAAAACTTGAAAACCGATGCCTTTAAAACGTTTACTACCAAAAGCTTTTGATTCAAAATGACTCTCTGCATCTTTTAAAATCATCAGAATACAAATATTTTGAAAAATGTTTAAATTAGACTTTTTATAAAAAAATTAATCTACTATAAAAAAAATATTTTTCATTTCTCCATCCTGGACTTTTATTTAAAGTTGCATATTAATATCAAGTCTTTAAAAAAAATAAAAAAAAATTCAACTCTTTTTTTTTAAATTGAAATTTAATGTTTATTTTTAATTTTTTTGGTCAAAAAATTGTTTTTGTACAGTGTATATTTTTTTATGGTTTTTAATTTTTAATTCCTTACAACTCATTCTCAGACAGTTTTTCTATACAACCAACGGTTTCTGGGCTACAATGCTTTGAATAAAACCTATGCCAAAAGGCATACGCCCTTTTAGAATGTAACTCATGGGTGTAAAAAATCTCTCGATCACTGAAAAATGCTCAGTTCGCTAAGCCAAATACGCGTGCAAAGTTTCATTCAAATCAAAAATGGTCGATATTCGACCATCGGTCATTTGGCGCGATCTTGCTCCTAGAGGCCTCAAAATAACACCAGACGAACCGGAAGTCACCATCTCAAAGTAAAATGGCATCTGCAGTTGATTTCCGGTCTTTGGGTACCATCCTGATTCCAGAAATACCGATATTGGGTAGTGTTTGGTAATTGTTGGGTAATTTCTAGAAACCGGAAGTTGCCATTTTTGAATCCAAAATGAGCTCTGGGGTCGTTTTCAGGTCATTTTGATCTCAAAACTACTCATAAAAGGTGTTATTTGGTCAATTTCAGATGTTTTCTAATAACCGTAAGTCGCCATCTTGGATTTCAAAAGGGCGTCTGGAGTTGATTTTGGGTCCCTGGGCCTAATTCCGATACGGGAAATATGAGGTATCAATTGTAATTATACCAATAATATTATCAAATATTTATAACAATCCTCAGTTTCGGAACACACCTCTGAAAAAATAAACGGATTTCCAGGAATCAAAAAAAATCTTTCGGGGCACCGCTTGTTAATGCAATGTTTCAAAGTAGATAAGTTTCTGAACCTTCTAGTAATGAAACTATTAGATTCGGATGAAAATTGTTTTCATCTTCAAGTCTTTCAAATAGTCGTACGTCCTAAGACAATGCCTGCATAACGTAGTTCCGGCAATTCACTCGGACCATGGCTGCCTGCCTCCAATTCCGTAGGCACCCGGTGCTCTGCAGATCGTGCTCCATCTGTTCCACCCAACTCGCACTTTGCGCCCCTCGTTTTCTAGTTCATACCGGATTTGAAGCGAACACCAATTTTGCAGGGTAGCTATCCGGCATTCTAGCTACATGCCCTACCCAGCGTATCATTCCAGCTTCAACCACTTTCTGAATACTGCGTTCGCCGATACTCTGTCCTCCCGCACACCGCCAAAGATAGTTCTCGGCACCCGACGCACAGTGCGTTGAATGTATGGGAATGCGGGACAAAAATCGAAACACCCATTCTAGTATTTTTTTCAATTGGTGTGACACGAACAATGTTTAGTACCGATGAGAGCTACTATTTGCACAATTGACGAATGTCAAATACGTCATCGCAAAAATGTCTCAAACGCCATTTTTTTGTACAGAAGCATGAAATGATAATTTTCCAAGAATATTATCCATTTCGAGATAAAAATCTTGAAAAGCATATTAAAACAATTTCTAAATAAAAGTGACCTAAGCGCCATCACATTTAGTGATTACATATGATTATTTCTATTTAAATCTCATTTAATTGTGTTTATTTACGGTTTACTGTTGCGAAATATCTAGACATTGTTAATCCAGGAATCTTTTATGTGTTTTGCACATAAATTACGTGTAAACATAAAAATAAGGGACAGATGTGCGGCAAATTGCTCATTCTTGGTTCCAGAGGTATCATTCGAAAACGCGAATTTCGGTTGAAAGAGCAAACTTGAGCAATGGCAATCACTTTCAAAGTTTGAAGGACATACCAAATAAGAGTAAAAAGTGAAATCCAGAGAGGTACTTTGGGGTACTTTTTTTGATGATCGATTTTAAATCGAAAGTATCTTTTTTCTCTAAGCATAAAAATCATGAATAAGAAGCCTTTAACTTCCAAATGCGCTACGTTATGTATCAATAGTAACATGTGAAATGTAGTAAATACATGCCTCTACCGTTGCCATTTTGGTTTTAACATGAAAAAATATAGAGTATATTAAAAAATTAATTTGAAAACTAAGAATTTTTTTTAAAAATAACGTGTCACTTGAATAGTTGAAACCACTTTGCAGTAGATGCGTGCCATAATCGTATAAGTGAACTTGGGAGGTTAGTAATATCATTACAGTATGTCTCAAACATGTATAAAACATACCAGCATATAGAATTGGTTCATTAGGAAATCCAATTTTTTGATTTTTGTCTATGGAACGTTGCACTGTGCGACGTTGAAAAACTCCGAGCGCTTGCTAGTCCTTCTCGAGCATCGTCCATGTCTCAGAACAACCGGTCTTATTAGCATTTTGTACAGAATTTACTTGGAATGAAGACTCAGGTTTTCCCTACATAATTCGGCTCGTGGGACTGAACACTGCGGTACTTAGAACGCCTCCATCGGTGTCGATCCCATGAAACTCCCTTCCGAGGAAGGAAGCCCCATCCCCAGCATGTGACCAGTACTACCACCGGGGTTGGTTACCCGGTCTTACCACTAGTTACTCACACATCAGTTGGTACCGCGAGAAGGTAAGGGTTCGGTAGCTGGAAGGCTGAGGTTCACTAGTGGGAACTGTTTCGCACCTTTGGTCCAGTCATTAACCAACCCATTATAATAAATTGTACTAAACATAAGAAACTTAAAAATGTAAGTTAATTAAGCGACAATGTGTGCAGTAGGGAAAGCGAAAAATAAGCGAACTGGAAATATGATACAGATTTGGAAAAATATACCGCATCCCGACGGGACTTGAACCCGCAATCTCCCTGTCTCCGGTACGGTGTTTTATTTTTCGCTTTCCCTACTGCACGCCGTGTCAGAATCGGCATATTATGCAACTTCAATGCACCTCGGAATTTTCTTCATCAAAAGTTAGTTTAGGGTCTAAGCTTTCAAATGGAAGTGGTTTTGAAATATTCTATCGGGGAAAACTTGAATAAAATGAGTTTGAATTTTTTTCAATGTTTTGACCATTTTTACCCTTTCATTGAGACGATAAATTTAGAGTATGGTAACAATATAAACAATGTGGTAGTGTGTATGTGTGTGTGTATGTGTGTGTGTATGTGTGTGTATGTGTGTGTGTGAGAGGGAGAGAAAAAAAAAACAACACGCGTTTGCCAAAACTTGCAAAGATTGTTTGACTCCAGCAGGATGTGGAAAAGTGCATAAATGTAACGAGAGTACACAGTAACAAGACCTTTTGATGCTGGCTGGCAAATCTCAACTTTATCAGGTTTCGAAGGCCATTCGAAACAAATCAACATATGATCAATCAATGATAAGTTTTACTAATATGAGAGGAAAACCTATCCGTACACGGAAAAGTTTACGATATAATCAATTATTGTGTTCGTAAAAAAAACTTTTTTCCTTAAGAGGCCCACTTTGGTTTGTTACGGAAGTTTTGGGCAACTTAATTGTATATCCAAAACCCTATTTTGAATATATCGGTCATCTAGATTTTTTCGAAATCACTTTTTGTTTTTAGAATAATTTTATTTCAGTGTAAGATCTCAAATTCAATTTCGTCAATATTTTTCTTTAAAGGCTCAGATACTTTCTGGAAGTTTGGTTTTCTCTATCTCACAGTCATTTTTCACTATCTCTAGAGAAATTCACAGTTGCTTAGGGTAGTAAGGCCTACACATTCACAACGTTACATTGAGTTTTGAGAGGGCGCTGCCTGCTTCTGGTTGCAAAAGAAGGACTTGGACGATGTTCGAAACAGACCATTGAAACAATTCACTGAGATTTTACTAAAAGATGGATGATTCAATAAGTTCCTAAATGCATGAAAGATATCAGCAAAATATTCTCAATGCAGCCGTAACGTATAATAGCAACCACATACGAAACCACAACAAAAAAATTTTACATGTATCATGAACATTTTTCCTATCGATAAAAGTCATATTGTACACACTAGTATACAGTACTTCCCCCCCCCCCTCCCCGTCTCTCTCTCTCTCTCTCTCATTCTCTCTCTGTCGCACACACACACACAAATTCAAACATACATTGTTTATATCTTTACCATACCCTATGTTACAATGTAAAATGATGGAAAAATTGAAAAAAACTCAAACTCATTTTATTCAAGTTTTTCCCGATAGAATATTTTAAAACCGCTTTCATTTGAAAGCTAAGACCCTAAACTAACTTTTGGTGAAGAAAAATTCGAGGTGCATTGAAGTTGCATAATATACCGATTCTGACACGGCGTGTACTGCACACATTGTTTGCTTAATGAACTTGAATGTTAACGGGTAAAAGCCATTGTTGAAAATAGAAATTTAGCTCGAAAAATTCAGTTCTAAAAATGTAATGTCGCAAAAAAAATGTATTTTTCAATTTTTGAAAATTTCTGGGTTCTTATTTATAATGAATGTTCAATTAATTTAATTAATGAAGTTTTGGACTTGATGTCTTTCTAGTTCGATTTGTGGTTTTTAATTCGTGCTTTCTTTTTACGCTCTCTTGAGAAGTTACCTTTAAGGTAATATCAGAGCTTATATCCGGTAGAAAATCTAGTCGAAAAATACACTTTTAAGCCCAAAATGTTCGTAATTATCTCCAATTAATGTAGAACAGGGCTTAGTAGCAAATAAACGCAAATCAAAAGCGGTGGGTAGTACAGGTTTGACTCGATATGCAGTCTACAATTTATTTTTCCTGGCCTAAAATTATATAACCGAGTCTATAATATCGAATCGTATAAAATAGAAATATGTATAATCGAGTCCGACATGTAGGACAGAAATAAACATATTCCCAGTTCTATAGCTTTGTAGTGTTTCTGACCTGAGCAACTGTGTTCAAAAATATTTATTGTTATATTTTACATCTGAAGATGCCATGAATATTGACAAACTCTCCAGCCTTCAACAACTCACTATACAAACACAAGTTATTCAATTATTTTTTGACGTTTTTCGTTCCGATACATTTTACAGATTAACAAAATTCTCTTCACTTTTTTGCAAATTACTCACTAAGAACACTATGGCAAAAAAATGCAATTTAAAATCTATTTTGCACTTCTTTCACGTCGAATAGACCAGCAGTTTCAAATAAATTATATACGTACTATCCCTAATCAATCAATTCAAAATACTGTACATTGTAAACAACATTTAAGTAAATTTGCATATTGCACACTTATAATTTAAAAACGTCTTTACCAGGTTTCCGACAAACACTTGCCTGTAATCACTGAGGAACAACATTAATGAATACGCCCACTAAAAATACGTCTTTCAAACAGACATCAATCCAGGTCTAGATCGTACACTTCCTACAAGACATACTCACTGATCACAGCTCACGATATCTGTCCAATCACAGTCAAACTTTGACAGCTTGATTGCTAGCTTGAATCGCAGCCCCCGATGCTTCCTGAAATCCCAAAGACAAATCGTTCGGGCGTAATGCCTTTGTTTTAGCACACGGTCGATCGTCCATTTACTGGCGGTACGAATCGAATCGAATCTGTAAATAATACTCAACCCACGTGCCACGTGCGATTACCCCACGGCAGTTGGGTGCGTGCGATTTTAAGACCCGCTAATCCTCTGACAAGTAGCTTCCACCCCAGGACAGCAGTGGCGTCAAACTTTGCTGCGGATGGAGCAGACATGTTGTTAAAAAAAATATTTACGGTAAACAAGCAGTAGCTACGCGCTGGCGCCCATAAATTGATTTCCTCATTATCTAACCGTTTTGATGGTGTTAAAATTGCCGCTCGTAAAAATCGTACCGCCAGACGGCTGAAAATTATTATTCCCGCCGCCACCGTTGTCGCCGATGATTACATTTTTGTCCAGCAAATGGACGCCCGCCATACTGGAAGATTAACTAATAAAGCTACTCCAACCGGTTGACCGGTTTTGGGGGGCTTAACGCAACTTTTCAGCTGTTACTACTATTGGTCACAGCAGTTTCTGAATTTTATTGCCACTGATTTTCGATTAATTCTCATACCTATATAGAGTTGAAACTGTGCCTCGCTGAGTTAAAAAATGAAATGCAGCAGAATTCGTTGATAGAAGCTTACAATGTAAACCTTTCAGGGCACGCCAAGCGAAAATTTCTTAAGACTATCTTTTTCTTTGGGTAAATTATTGTTGCGGTTTGCAGAATGTTCCTTTTGCATCCTTTGATACAATCGGTGTGGGAGCGTCGTTGTTCCGTTGCCATGAAGCGTTCAAATTCTACCAAGCACCAGGAGCACAACCAAAACCATAGAACACACGTCTGCACAATGGTACGATTTCCTTGAGCGATCCTCAATGCTGCTCATTTGTTGTTAGAGCGCTAGGTATTAGTTGTAGGACCCGTTGCGGGTCAGAACCCAACAAAAACTAAATCAGCCGCGAATAATTTGGCCTTTAGGAACTATAGAGATAGAAATACTGCAGTAATGGAAGATTCTTTTGCAGACTTCAGGGTGTTTGAGTCGGAAGAATAGACCCTGGATAGGTTTATTATGTTATACAGTCCAAAAATATAAGCCAAGAGCTTCTTTGGCAAGCAACTGTGGATTGGCCTATCGTGTAAAAAAAACAAAAAGATGCGATAAGGTGCGCAGATAATATGTTCTTTTCTCTGTTCTGCCGCAAAAGGATGCGACCGGGGCGACGAAGAAAAGAGCACGAAACTGATGGCGTTACGACCTATTTTCGAACAAAGGATTGAGGTATAAGATGATATTTCCGATTGGTGGCTCATTTGTTGTACTCCCTGCCAATTTTATTCGAGTATCGCCTGTGTATTTTTCTCTGCACTTTTCAAAATTTGTTAATTTAAAAGACCCTGAGACAGAAGCAAAATACATTTTTGATAAGAGCTCTGCTTCAAGAAATAAAATAAGTAATCAAATAAATAAACTACGCAAAATTCGAGAGTGCAATTGCAATATGTTAGTTTCTTTTGCTGACAGTCAATCCGATTCGACTGGGATGAAACTTGACCCCAAACTAGATACGCAACAGTGGTATGGGTGCTGACAATGCCGACAATGTGTTCAAGAGCCCAAAAAAATATCCGATATCGATCTAGTCCATTTTAGCCTTTTTGCTCTGCCTCGCAATCGTTCCATTGCCTGGGACAAGAAACGAAAAACATTCCGAACGGAAAGGATGCGCTTCGAGCTTATCGGAAACTGCTTCTGGATTACATTTTTTTCGGGGATGTTTATTTATCCTTTCCCATATAAAAAATATCAAGCAATTGCCGATTGACTGAAATCTCTCGATGTATTCTAGTTCCTTTTAGCTAATGGATAAATCGCCTGCTGATCAAGAAAGGATATCTCGCGAAGGTGGATTGCGATGAAGACAACGCGATAACCCAGTGAGAAGGATTCGAAAATTGGTTCGGAATGTTGTTCGAATCTCCCTGGGGTGCGCGCCATGTGAGCAAGTCTAGGATTACCACATCTTGGTGGGATGATGATTGTTATTGTTACTGTTATTGCCGCCGTCCTCGGAGCACCTTTGCACCGCCAAGGGTGAGGTAATTTTCCCGACTACAACTTGTTACCCAGCAGTAGCTTCGATGAAAATTGAGTTGTGCTGGTTTGGCTCGCCAACATAAACCAAGTAAAAGGAGCTGATGTTTTCAGAGCTTACCACACACGGCTGTCATCCAAGATTCGATGTAGGTAAAGAATCGTAAGAATGCCATTTAGATACAGACTGTGGACTGGGGAATCAAAATAGAAATTTGTTTTTCTGAGCACGAGATTAGGCAGCGCCGGCTGGTAGAGCGGGAACATGAGATGGGTTGAGTGTTTGCTTTCCGTGGGTTGAAAGATGATGCACCTAATGTCGCAGCGGTCGCCGCCGTGCAACATGATGACTCACAAAGGTGTGTCATGTTGTAATTGGGATAATTAATTTTACCCCGCTTGCGATAAGGTGCTGCCAGAAGCATAGGTAAACGCAGTTGATAGATAATGACATCTGGGAGGTACCAACAGGTGGTCCAGGAATTTATGTTCATTAGGTTAACTTAGTTGTGGAATGGATTTAGTGTCACAGCATTAAATCATTCTATGATCACTGACATTTTACTTCACGTTCTGAAATTACGGTTCATGATAACCGTTTTGGTTATTCCAAGGAAGTAGCAAAGGTTTTACAGTAAGTGTAGAAGATACTCGTAAATCAGCTTTCCTTTTTACCACTATCAATTTTGACGTTAAAGTTAATTGTATTTTCTTCGCTCACATTTTATGCGACTCATAATTTCTTGACCCCTTTCAATATGCCGTCGAATCTGAATGCAGGAACTAGCACATTTATCCAGAACTCGTAACATGTCCTTACCCACACATTTTGACAAAATTTGGAATTCTAATTTCTCACATGTGCAACCCCAATAAATTGCAATCAGCAAATAGAGACGCAGTCCGATAGAAAGGCTCCGGATTGCATTGACAAAAAAGAAAACCCTACCCACAAATTATCAGCCAACCGCGTTCGCTGCTCCTCTCTAAATTAATTACGAACCATTTCCTGACCGCCTCATAATCAAACGACAGTCGAGCCTAGAAATGAAGTGTTAAGATTGGATAACATGTTTTAAATTCGATCTAACATAATTATTCCCCCAGCATGGGTGCACTGTTTGCTCGACGGCTCGAAGCGAGAGGTTTCCCGCAAACAAACCCGAAAAGCTCAACCGCAGCTGACCACATGATAAAGATATCATCGGACACCCTTTTCATGCGCTGTTTGAACTCGTTCCGCTTGACTTCCACGACATCCAGCATCCAAAGGAAAATACCGAAAATGCAAATGAGGGCGGCAGCGGGAGTCGAGCAGCCGACGTGAAACGATTATAAAATTTAATATTTGATATTAACCTGTACCTTATAAACAGATAAAAATATTTAGATAAAACGTCGGCCCCATC